>NW_028324262.1:20000-130000 GCF_054372755.1 Phalangium opilio
TTTAATTAGTCAAATAATTTTCATGTTTACATCACAGATTCTCTCAACGTAACCACGTTAGAAACGGAGGGTTACGTTGTTTGCTATTTCCACAGTCCACGTTGCCGTTTGTTTATTGGTTTAAATTGCTATGAATTGTATAGGTATTTGATTTAATTACTGGTATTCAAGCTAAACTATAGAATAACATCATTCATTAACATATTGTATAGATAATCTTTACCACAAACCTAGCACAGGATATGATAAAAATTTAACGCAATGTGTTGGAAATAATCAAAAACTCCTCTAAACATTAGAGTTAAGGTGAATTATTTATTAAAAGTCATTTTATAAGCTTAATGAGCACTGACGACAAGTTAATTTCAACGTAATTAAGTGTAATTAACGTGAAATTAAACCCCGAATGTACATTTTTTTTGGATGAAAACTCAGATAACTCTTAAATGATGTCCTTGATTAAGATTGTATCTAACCAAGCCGTTGGTAAAGCCCCATGTTTTCTCTTTCACACTTAAGCTAATTTAAATTATCTCGAAAGCACCTTAATAGGCGCGAAATTCAAAAGTTTAGGGTAAAATAAGAATCGAAAACTCCACTAAAAATTGCAACTAAGGTGAAGTATACATTTAAACTCATTTTATAGCCTAAATGTACACTGCCAAAACACAATCCTACGTTAATTTTAACTCAATTAAATATAATTAACGTGAAATTAAACCAAAATATACATTTTTGGATAAAAGCTCAAATAACTTTTAAATAAACTGTTTAAACTACCCAAAAGTTTAGGGTACCATAATGATGAATATATGGCAAAAATATTAAACTGCACTAAACATTGCAAATAGGGTAAAAAATTCAAATAAATTTTAAGCTTAATCCACTCTCACGAACCACGCTCAAATTAAGATTAAAACATCACAAGTTTTTCGTACAGCCACAGTAGTTTCCTATTTCACTTTCAAATTAATCTAAATGATCATTAAAATACATCAAAAGCGCATACATTAAAATTTTAGGGTAATTGCAATTTAAGTTAATATTTTATTGAAACTTTTATTATAAAATAAATCCACACAAGATAAACAAGATAAGCCGTTAAATTAAACTCAATCAAGTATAATTAACCTAAGAAAAACATTAACATGTACAAAAATGGGCCAAGCCTCGCTTCGTGCCCTCTCCGCCCTAAAAAGTTCTGAGATCCCATGTAGAGCCAAGTCTGCCTTTTGTTCTCATTCAATCGCCAATTGAACAATTATGTTATAAATTAAGTCCTTTTCCTAATTAATAACCAATCTTCTTTGACTCTATCATTATTATACATCTTTGTTCGTATCAAAAATATCGTGACTTGGCAATCGCAAGTAAGTAATATTAAAAGGAAGTCGAAGGGATATTCACTAAATCGTTTATGGTCGAGGGGATATGTACAAGTTTATAAGATGAGTCATGCACAACCCTATGTACAAATTATATGGTGAGTTATGCATAACCCTATTTACAAGTTTATAAGGCGAGTTATGCATAACCTTATGTACACCTGCGCTTGCCAAGTCACGATATTTTTGATACGAACAAAGATGTATAATAATGATAGAGTCAAAGAATATTGGTTATTAATTAGGAAAAGTACTTAATTTATAACATAATTGTTCAATTGGCGATTGAATGAGACCAAAAGGCAGACTTGGCTCTACATGGGATTTCAGAACTTTTACGGCGGAGAGGGCACGAAGCGAGGCTTGGCCCATTTTTGTACATGTTAATGTTTTTCTTAGGATCTCACTTCTTTTTGTAGACCCTCTCGTTATACTTCGGTAGTTATATTAAAACAAGACCCTCTCGTGGTACTTCGTTTGCCAATATAATCGCTAACGTTTGTCCATATTTACGCTGAATTACCCCTTTCGACCCGCAGAGAATATGCAATAAAGATTGTACGCGATATCCTAATAAAAGAATGTAGCATCAGTTACGACACATTTCTATTAAACTACTACTCCTATTAGCTTTAATATATATTTAACTTTCGGTTAACTTTGGACCATTACGTCCTTTCATCAAGAACACACACTATTTCTGTTGAAAAGACGGCAGCGCCATCTAGTTTTAAAATAAAGAACTAAAGAACAATTTTATAAAAAATTCGGGATGTTTTAATTTTTCTGTGCTTTATAAAATAAATGAAAACTAAATCCTGAATTTTAAGTTTCTATCTCCTCTAGAAGTACCTTAGAATTTTGATGATCGGTGAGTGAGTGAGTGACAAAATAAGGTAGATTTCACCTGCGATATTTCGAAAAGCATATAGGGTAGGAACTTGAAATTTGGAAACAATAGCTAGGATTGACAGTCCTCGCGGCAAGCAAAATTTCAGACTTTCACCTATACCCATCACGAAGTTACAGTGGGCTTAAAAGTGCCACGAGTTGCTTCGAGAAAAGGATGTCAGTGCTCGACTTGGCTGGGAGCACGGCAGTGCTCCCAGAATGTGAAAGATTCGTGTTTTGGGTAAATTCATGGATACCTTATAATTAAACTAACAAATCTTTCACCCAGCCTCCATTTTCCTGTTTAATTCTTACGATTAATTAAATTGTCATTTAAAAGCTTTTTTCCCCATTTTGAAAAGAGAGCCATTGAAAAGGCGTGATATTTAAAAGTTTTGGGGCAAAGTAGTGATTGTTCTGCAAGAGTCAAACAGTCACTCCTCTAAAGTTTGCAGAATTTCTTGTTCAAACTCGTATAATAAACTGAAATAACACTAGTAAAAGAAGATAAGCCGTTAATTTCAACTTAATGATCATATTTAATTAAAATTAATCGAAAACAACAGGTTTTTTTTGGGTAACTATAGATAACCCTTAACTGAAATAACAAAATAAGATTAAACTACGCCAGTTGTTCTTTCAGCCTAAATGTTTTCCTATTTAACACTAAAATTAATTACATTATCACTATAATGCATTAATAGGCTCCAAACACAAAATTTTAGGGTAAGGAATGTGTCAAAATGAAACTTTTCCATTTAAATTTTAATATATCATTAGCATAGTTCGCCAAATCACCAGCAACAATTTAATCTGGCAACATTCAATGTAATAATGTTGCCAATAAAACAAGGGCGTCTAGCCCATAACTAAGCCATATCACTAGCCATCTCTCGCTATCCCTAATTCAATAAATTTTCTTCTACTGAAATACCACCTAGCATACCAGTCAAGTGGGGGGAGCAACAGAAAATTTTAAAGCACAGTCTTACGATAAGTCTTGGAATTTGGGCCTCAAATTACAGCCTCTAATCGAATCCGTTTGGTACACATCAACGTCAACGTAAATGTTCAATGTGATTACCATTGTGGTGCAGGCACTCTTCATCTGTCCATGTCTTTCAATTACTTTACAAGCAACGAACTCATGACGCAGGAAGTCCAAGTAAATGCCTTCAGAGATTTTCTTATCAAGAAAAAGGGTCCGATAATTTGGTTTCCAAGAATGCCCTCCCAAAAATGCACGTTATGAAGGTTTAAGGTACCATCCTTAAATAGCCTCGTCAGAGAACAGTACCTTTCTAAAAATAATGGATCGGCTTCAATTAGTTCACGCAAAGGTTTTGCCGTTTTGGGTAATCCTCGTAAACATCATGTTCAATTTTCCCTGGTTTGAATACACTGGCATTTTGCTAAAAGACGAGACTAACTAATTAAATTCGGTCCTAACTGCTACGTAACGACGATTAGTTTTCACTACGGCCTTTTTTCTCGGTTCCTCAGACAACTCGGACCTTCTGCTTCAAAGTCATTCCCAAAGAAACCTTTATGTTTTCTTTATTTTGTTCATAGTTTAAGGTTAGGGGGCCGACCTTTATTACAATGGTTTCTTTTTTCGGTATTTGTGCCTTTTTAACAGGCGTATTGTTAAAATTGTAACACTACAGAAATTGTATTTCAAATGGGACCGGCAATACCGCAACGCTGAGCCGAAAAACTGGATGGTAATTGTTTGGACCTATAGGGTCAGGACATTGGAGGACCAAACATACCGTGGTGTCACGTGTCGAATGTTAAAGCGACCTTCACCACTATACATACTATGACCTGCTGCTCAAGCTGACAATCTTTGAAAACTCAACTTTGAGGAACTTCCGGTCTTTTTAGATATAAAGGGGCTTTCAGTGTCGCTAAGTAGTAGAATTACAGTAGTTGGTCTCGTTTCCTAGCAAAATGCCAACTTATTCTAACCAGGAAAAATTGGGCAGCAAGTTTATTTTGGGTGAAGGTCGCGGTAACATTCAACCATAGAGAATTTTACACATGTGTAAAATTCTCTCTGGTTCAACTAAAGGTAGTGCTTTATGCCGAACGGTCTCCACACCGACATTTGGGTGCGAGGACTTTCGTCATTTCGATAGTGCAAGATCGTGAACGTAGAAGAGACTGTATAGTCTGTAATGAGGATACAGACTTTGACATCGTAGAAAGTTTTGAAGCCAATCTCATGCTTGTAGTAGAGCGGTGGAACAAGAAGTTGCACTAAGCCATTCTACTGTTCGTGCCAGTTTACAAGGGCATTACTACAGGCATAATCATATCCCCCTACATCAAGCCTTAACGGACGAGAAGTACCTAAGACGGCAATACCATTAGTCTTGCCATGCGTCATGAGTTTAGTGGTTGCAAATGTAATGCAAGACACGGACAGTCATCTGGAAGAGTGCCTCAACCACAATGGTAGACACTTCGAATATTTACGTTGAGTTGTTTACTAAACAGTTTAGAGGTTGCAATTTGAGGCCCAGGTTCTAAGACTAATCGTAGGACTGTGCTTTAAAATATTTTGTTGCATTCACGCATATTCTCCTGTATTCTTTGTGTATCTTGCCACTCGTTGTCACTTAAATACAATAAAACATGAATTCTAAACATTTATTTACACCCTGTATAATTTAGCACGACATCACCCGTTGGCAGTATTGGGGGTTGTACATAAAGGAAGCTGTTGGTCTGATCTCGACAACACTGTATATGTATACAGTGTACGAAACAAATATTTTTCTTCCATATTTCAAATACCGTCGTTTTTAAACTTTTCATAAATAAAGTACAACACAATATGCTTATATAGACATCGTCTTCAAGCTCTTCTACTCATGATGCATTTCCTCAAAAATTCTCATTGATATATGTTTAGAGTGTACACAACAAATAAAAAAATTTATTCTACATTTCAAATACTGTCATTTTTGAACTAACTTCATATATAAAGTACAACATTATATGCTTTTCGAAAACTATGTTATTGGATATGAGTTCATATAATTAACTATACTTAAGTACTTCTTTAAGCTATTAGAAATAGATCAACCCCAAATGTATGTCGGTACAAAAAACATGAAATTATTCAAATTTTAATTACATTAAGACTGAAGGGACAGATATTATAAAAAAACGTCTTGGTTTGGACCAAGGCCGAAAAAACAAACGATATGTCTGAGGTTTATCAGTTGACTGAAGTTTCAGATATTGCAATTTCTTTTTAAATTACTTTTATTCCTTTAATCCTTAATCAATATTTAATTCAATCAACTTATTTTTACTGTTAATCGATCTATTCCCTCTAAATTAATTTCAAAAATTACATATCTACGCTTTTTCAAGAATAATTCCATTTTCCGAAAACATTTTATCATGAAATTAATTATTTTGAAGGGATTTCGTGTCGATGATTACTAAGTTGGAAGCACAGTTTTAATTCTTGTTGCCTTGACAAATTTTCAAGTTTGCACCAAAAAAGTTTAAATCTGTTGTAAGTTGCTGGGAAGACTGATGTCAAGAAATTATGATAAAGAATTTATTTTGCTCAAACTAATTTATAAACTTATGTTGTCTACTTAAGACAAAGCAACAACCTCGGTCCTGTCTTGTTTCTTTTAGTAGGTAGCTCTCCTTTTATGCACTGGAAAAATATGATATCGGTGTAAATATAACCAAAGGAAAGGGTAAAGTTTACATAAAAAGAAATACTTCTCAGTTCCGATGACTTGTTATTTCCTGAGGAAATAAAATGGTTGAACACATCATACCTTACCAGAACTGCCATGGACCGATCGTACACAAATTACATAAGGAGAAACTAAAACACTGGGGCGATGCCGCCATTGGGGTCTTCTCCCTCTCGCCTAGAAGCACCGCTAGAGGCAGTGCGAGTTGACTTTCCTCCCGCCTGTAGTGAACTTTGGCACCGTCTGACGATGGCCCTTGGTGCAAGGAAGAATACCCCAATGGTCTCCTCGCCCCTGTGTGTTTTCGGAAATGGTCTCTACGCCTGATAAAATCATTCCGCGTAATACGTAACCGGTGTACAATACAAGTAACGCCAACAATGTAGTAAGGGGTGATGACGTTCCAAATCTAGATTGAGTTATGGCCAAGAAGCTTTGAAGTTCGGAGAGGGAAACTGCAGTGCAACCTTTCCTTCATAGTCGCGACAAAAAAATGTAACATTTCGATATTCGAAGTTAAATGTATAAATTCGCGTCCCCAATATATGCATCCACTATCAAATATTTACATTTTCCTTTCGAGTTATATCAAAGATCGCTTGCTCTTTTTAGACACTTCGTATAATATTTCAAATATTCAATATTCGTCACCCAACACGTACTCCCTTCAAAATAATTAATTTCATGATAAAATGTTTTCGGAAAATGGAATTATTCTTGAAAAAGCGTAGATATGTAATTTTTGAAATTAATTTAGAGGGAATAGATCGATTAACAGTAAAAATAAGTTGATTGAATTAAATATTGATTAAGGATTAAAGGAATAAAAGTAATTTAAAAAGAAATTGCAATATCTGAAACTTCAGTCAACTGATAAACCTCAGACATATCGTTTGTTTTTTCGGCCTTGGTCCAAACCAAGACGTTTTTTTATAATTCCACATTGACACCAGCTTCTATGCACCACCATCTTCAGGTCTTTTGTCCATTACACATGGACGCCGGTCAGTACATTCTGGCTTCTTTTCCTCCGTCATCGTTTGGTTTCAAGATATACGCGGCGATCGGCTAGGGTTACGAGAAACGTCTAGCCTCCCAATGGCAGGGCTTCCACCATCGGTTCACGCGAATGCGTTTTGATCTATTATTGGTTTCAAGATATACGCGGCGATCGGCTAGGGTTACGAGAAACGTCTAGCCTCCCAATGGCAGGGCTTCCACCATCGGTTCACGCGAATGCGTTTTTATCTATTATTATAATGGAAACGAATCGTATATAAACCCCAAAATTTGAAGAAAGCGGGCAAGAGGGGTACCCTTCTCTTTGAACGTCAATATTAGCAAAGTTTCGAAAGATAAAAGGAACAACTTTATTTTAAACGATTTAACTATTTTTAAAGTTATTTACTGGCGATTAAAATAATTAATATCATTTATATTTAATTAATTATTTAAGATAAACTTATTTCTTTGAAGTGACACAAGTGAGAGTTTATATAGAACGAGTAATGAAGATTACATCTGAATCGAAACACTACACGCATATCAAAGTTAATATAAAGCGAGTAGGATGATAAGATCTCTTACAAAACGATAACATTTCCTTTTTGCAGAATATTAAATGGAAATATTTTAAATAATTTTCGGCATTACGATTCTTTTAGTAGTTGTGTAGATATAAAGCTCTGTTTCATCTCAATATTCCAAGAACATCTTTTGATATTAACATTTAAAATATGGTGTTTACTTTTTAATTCAGCTTTACTACATTTATATATAGCGTACATAATATGGATTTCAATACTTCGTCTCTCTGTAAGTGTTGAAGCGATTGAGTGAGTCGAAAGATAAATACACATCCTATATTTTAGTTGTACCATGCGTACCGCAATGTTGCCAGGCGTTTATTGAAGGATGCTTGGGTACTTGGTACAGACTGTTACGTCCACCAAGTTTCTAGCATCCAAGAATAAATAGGATTCATAGAAGCCAGTGTTAAGGGCATGTCATGGGTCAAGTCGTTAAATATATCGACGCAGTTAAATAGCTGATGGCATTATTTTATGCACTTTCTCATTGCGTTTCGAGAGGAAGTTCAACTTTGGCACGGACGACAGATGGCGCTCTTAACCTTCTACCCCCAAAAATCGTATTTGTCTGCTCGGTTTCCCCATCCGCGTTTTTTCGTTATAAACTTATGATTTAACGAACTGAGAAGATAAAATTTCATATTTCCAAAGACAGATAAGCTTCTACTCCTTTCATCTTACTCCCAGTTAGATTTAACCTTGTTAAAACATAATCAGATGAATTTGAGTTACAATGCCGTAAAATCCTCTGCATTACCTAGGAGTGATAGAGACATTTTTACCGATGTCTAGAGATGATAAACTTAACCGAAATTGTTTTACGTTTGAATAAAAATACCGCTTCCAGTAGTGGGTTTATAGTACTCCTTGTTTGTGTAAGATTAGTGTAGCTGTAGAGCGTAATCATGATAAACGCTTAAAAATATATATTTTCAATAAAAACACCGCTTCCACTAGTGGATTTATACTCCTTGTTTGTGTAAGATTAGTGTAGGTGTAGAGAGTAATCATTATAAACGCTTAAAAATATATTTTCAAAAATGAAGAATATAGAACATTTATTTTGTATCAAAAAATATTTTGGTGCTAAAATTGCTTTAGAAAAATCCAAACGGCTAGGTATTGGTAAAAAAGACATGTGTAAGCTATTTGTAGATGAGATAATTGTTTTACATGTTTTAAATGAGACTAAAACTTCCACTATTGTGTCTAAAAAAGTGTTGGCAATGTATATTTTTTAAATATGACGGAATTGCGGTTGATATGATAGCGCCCTATTTGCGAAAAAAACCTTTTTTTAAACAGTTGAATCACTCTTTGATAGAATTTCAAGAGAAGAAGTTAAGCGTTAAATTTACTCGATTAATTTTGTTCGGAAAATAATATATTTAAGCGCTACGTATTACTGAAGGAGATTGATTTTGCCAATCTTTGTGAGTATTTAACTGTTTAATAATTATTTTGGTTAAGTGGGAGCCTAGCTTATGTGTGATTGGGTTGTGGCTTCCATGTTTTGGGGACATTTGCTTTTTGTGTGGCGAGGTATGATTCAGCTTTGATATGGACAAATGTTACAAATCATACTGGTAGACTAAGAATACGGTTGAGGTATAGCGAGAGAGTAGAGTTTCCACAGCAATTGAGAGATATTGAAAAGGCTTGAACAATTGACTATTTTAAAATTGAATTCCTGCACTTGCAAAGAATTAAAAAAAAGCGAAAGATGCATATATTTAGGTTGTTTAAGGGGTAGTGATAGTCATCTCCACTCGGAGAGGTAATATTTTGGCTTTCCCAACTTGTTACCTCTCCGTGTGACGTAGTCCAGGAGAGGTTCTGTAACGGCCGTGTCTGTCTGTCTGTGTGTCTGTCTGTCTGTGTGTCTGTCTGTCTGTCTGTCTGTCCGTTGTTACACCCACGTGATCGCGTTCGCAGTTTGCGTATCGGAGCAAACGTGTTCGCCATTTCCGAACTGCTTTCACAGTCACGGAAATGGCTCCTCTACTTGAGTTCTCACACCACCTGTGTTGAGTTCTTACTGGCTTCTAATCACCACCATCTTCTGGTCTTCGTGCACTCCACTTGGACACCAGTCTGTACATATTGGCTTCTAATCACCACCATCTTCTGTTCTTTGTCAATCCCACATTGACACCAGTCTGCACTTACACTGGCTTCTAACACCACCATCCACTGGTCTTTCGTCTATTCCACATAGACACCAATCTGTATCATTGGCTTCTACTCCATTATCATCGTTTGGTTTTAGGATATACGCGGCGATCAGCTAGGGTTACGAGAAACGTCTAGCCTCCCTAAGGTGGGATCGCCACCAAAGGTTTTCGCAATTGCGCTTTTTCCTTACTATTATAATGGAAACGAATCGTATATATACCCCAAAATTTGAAGAAAGCGGGCAAGAGGGGTACCCTTCACTTTAAACGTCAATATTAGCAAAGTTTGAGAAGATAATAGGTATAACTTTATTTTAAACGATTTAACTATTATTAATGTTAATTATTGAAGATTAAAATAATTAAAAATAATTATATTTATTTAAATATTAAAGATAAACCTCTCGTGCAAAGAGAGAGATTATCATTACCTCCTATATCTACCAAGGCCCGTGCATGCGATATATTTCCTTCATTGCCTTCTACATCTATCAAGGCCTGTGCATTGTGATATATTTCATTCATTGCCTCCTATATCTATCAAGGCACGTGCATTGTGATATATTTCATTCATTGCCTCCTATATCTATCAAGGCCCGTGCATTGCGATATATTTTTCAAAACAACAACAAAAATGCTCCTCTCAGAAACATAATAATTTCTTTTCTCTGTATATGAAATGAAAATATGGATAATATTGCGCTCCTTTAATGGTATGAATCCTTGCCTGTCTATTAATATATTACGTAGGAGTAATACGTTTTTAGCGAAGTCTAGAGAGGATAAACATAAGCGAGATTGTTTCGGAAAAAAAAAATACAGCTTCCACTAATGGGTTTATACTCCTTGTTACTGTTGTATAGAGCTTAAAAAATTACGAGAGGACAGACCTTTTTATAATCCTCTTGATTTATTCTTAATAAGAATATAAAACATTTATTTTGTATCAAAAAATATTTTTGGTGCTAAGATTGCTTTAAAAAAATCCAAACGGTTAGGCATGATGATATTTTTCAAATCTAATGAGATAACGCCCACCTAGTTGAAAATTGCCCTTTTTTATCCGCGGGAGCCATTGTTAATGAGTATTTCGATGCTAGTAGGTTGTCAATTAAACTACCGGTATATTATTGTTGTTGGAAATTGGGTATTAAGTCAAATTAAGTGGTTGTAAAGAGCCAGCAAGTTTTTGCCACTTCTTTCTGTGAGTATTTGATTTTTGTATGTAAAATGGAGGAAGATAATGTTGAGAGTAAGGATGAAATGCGGAAGCGCAAAGCGCGGGAAAGGATGAGGGCAAAAAGGTCGACGATTTCATTGGATACTTAAGTTTATATAATCTTCTCGACACGGAGAGGTAATATTTTGGTTTTCCCAACTTGTTTCTAGTTGACTGAAGCTCGGATATTTTATTTTTACCTCTCCGAGTGACGTATGTCACGGAGAGGTTCTGTAACGATCGTGTGTGTCTGTGTGTGTGTCTGTCTGTCTGTGTGTCTGTTGTTGCACCCACGTGACCGCGTTCGCAGTTTCCAAATCGGAGCAAACGTGTTCGCCATTTCCGAACTGCTTTCACAGTCACGGAAATGGCACCTCTACTTGAGTTCTCACACCACCATCTTCTGGTCTTTGCCCATCCCACACGGACACCAGTCTGTACTTACTGGCTTCTAATCACCACCATCTTTTGATTTTCGTCCATCCCACATGGACACCAGTCTGTACATACTGGCTTCTAATCACCACCATCTTCTGGTCTTTGTCCATCCCACTTGGACACCAGTCTGTACATTCTGGCTTCTAAACACCACCATCTACTGGTCTTCCGTCTATTCCACATAGACACCAATCTGTCTCATTGGCTTCTACTCCATTATCATCGTATGGTTTTAGGATATACGCGGCGATCAGCTAGGGTTACGAGAAACGTCTAGCCTCCCTAAGGTGGGATCGTCACCAAAGGTTTTCGCAATTGCGCTTTTTCCTTACTATTATAATGGAAACGAATCGTATATTTACCCCAAAATTTGAAGAAAGCGGGCAAGAGGGGTACCCTTCCCTCTAAACGTCAATATTAGCAAAGTTTGAGATGATAATAGGTATAACTTTATTTTAAACGATTTAACTATTATTAATGTTAATTATTGAAGATTAAAATAATTAAAAATAATTATATTTATTTAAATATTAAAGATAATCTTGTTTCTCCACTCAAAATTAATACCGAAAGATTTAAAAAGCAGTCTATGTTTTTGACTGTGTGTGTCCGTCCATTGTTACACTAGTGCGTCGCGTTAGCAGTTAGCCTTGTGTTGATGTGTTAAGAAATCATACAGAACCTTAATATTCCCTTTTTCCATAATATAAAGTGAATATGTGGAAGTATTTTTCGTAATTATGATGCATTTAGTACTTTTGTAGCTTTAAAGCTCTGTTTCATTTTGATATTCCAAAGATTGTTTTTAATATTGTTATTTGAAATGGCTGTTTATATATTACTTAAGCTATACTACATCTGTATATAGAACAATCCTTGGTTCAGAGATTTCATGAAGAAACCTACGAGTCTACGACCTAAACTCTGGCGGGTATATTAAGTATCATCCGCAATAGGCTTAGTGAAACAAAGAGTAAATAATTGAGGCCTGAGGTGAAGTAAACTGTGGGCTTTGATTTTCGTGTCTGAAATGAAGAGACATCAACGGTTCAGAGTGAGCCGTAAGTTAAATACACTATTAAATAATCAGGTTAAGATTTTATAATAGAAGAAAAGATCATGGTGGCAATTAGAATAGTAAAAGGGCTGATGGTAAACAGGTAGTAGCTACAGACTTTTTATTCTCTTTATGGTGCGCATTGACTATTAGTGCGTCTAGCTACAATTTAGCTTTGGTGTTATTTAACGTTAACATTCGTGTTGGCAAACTAAGAATATTGTTGAGGTGAGACGAGACGATAGTGTTTACACTGCAAACCATTTGTGAATGTAGCTATCAGAATATACGGTAAACAGCTGAAGCGTAGACTTCATTTACCAATCTTTTCCCCATTGACTGATTTCCATGTGTCCAAGATTTATCCTTATTGGATGTAAAATGCCGTCTGCTTTACTGTATTATTCGCTATGCTTGGAATACTGCTTCAATATTTCGTAAATTTTTACTTCAAAAAAGAGAAATAATTCCATATCTAGGTAAATAAGTTTGTAGTAGTAGACCTCTTGACTCGGAGAGGTAATATTTTGGTTTTCCCAACTTGTTCTATATAATTTTAAAGACAATCCGTATTTTACTACTCTTTAGAATTTAATTCAATCTCCTGATTTTACTGGTAATGGATTTATTTCCTATAAATTAATTGAAACAATGAAAAATCTGAGATAAGTAATTTTTTATTTCAATTAATTTATAGGAAATAAATCCATTACCAGTAAAATCAGGAGATTGAATTAAATTCTAAAGAGTAGTAAAATACGGATTGTCTTTAAAACTATATAGAAAAATCAAATATCCGAGCTTCAGTCAACTGGAAAAAACTCTTATCGTTTTGTTTTTTAGGCTTGGGCAAACCAAGTCCTTTTTGTATATAATTGTTATCAAGAGCTAACAACCAAACAGAAGATCTTAAGAGTTCTAAAGAAATACGAAGATGCCAAAGCGGTCAACGATTCAGCAGTTCAAAAAGGTAAGACCTTTTATCTAAAGTTTCAGAATGACTTCGTTTTTCTCGGGTTCATGTAGTACAAGCGGAGTTATTTTCTATAGGGCAAACTGGTACATCAAAATCGACAACAAAATGTGCAAATAGAATCGAAGGATTTAATAAAGAACTTCGTATTTTATGTCAAAAAGAAGAAAAGGAACTAGTACATGAAGTAACTACAGCCAACATGGGCTCGCAGTTGAAGCTTATCGCGCTAAACATCACAGATGATGGAATTAGATCCAGACTTAGTTGCCTTACGTCTTCAGAGGACCCTCTTGCAGCAGTAACATTTGATTTAAAATATTACTTATCCTGCCTTACAAAAGCAAAACGTGAAATATTGAAGAATGATGAAACTGAGAATTTTGACGTCATGAAAAGTCAAAATTCTAAGAAGGAAGAGAAGGGTCTTGAAGATGTCCGCTGGAAACTCTACTCATCGCGCGGATTGCAAGGGGAAGACCATCCTCCCACAAGAGGCGCAATGAAACCCCACATCTTGCGCGCCATTACATGACCTTTATTTGGCAATGTGCAAGATATAGTAAACCTGAAATTCCGTGCCCACAAGAGTTCGGGTGGCAAAAAGACACAATAACTAACACCTTCAAAGCAATTACATGCTTTGAACTTCCAGCCCCAGAAGCCATCCTGGATTTAGTAGGTTGTGGCTGTGAGAGCGGAAGCAAGGGAAATTGTTCTTGCCGCAAAAATGGATTAGCGTGCCCCGACGCCTGTATTTGTGCCCAAGAGTGCACCAATCTCCCGAAAACGTTCGTGATATAGTTGCACACTGATTCGAACGAAAAATAAATATTACGTTTTGCTAATTTTCATCTATTTTTTAGCTTTTTTACGTTTTTTCATACAATTTTTAAACGAAAATTTTCACCTACGAAGTGATTTCTTTTAATATGGCAATTACTTATGGTTAGGTGAGGGTGGACAAAACCTGGCGTCAAACGTTTATTATTGTTACAAGCGGGTAAAAATAAATATTTCTAATATAACCCAGGTTTAATTTATATTATTTTAATTTGCAAACGGAAAACATAAAGAAAAAATTAGCAATGATTGACTATTTATGAATATGGTAAGAAGTGGTGGCGGAAACAAATTGCTGCCTTCCCCCAACTAACGCCACTGCATTCTTGAACATATTTCAGGCATTTTCTCTAATCCTTCAAGTCATATTGCCGTTGAGTTTATGTTTCTATCTTAAATAGTTATTTTGATAGAAAATAAAAACCACACTTTGGGGAGGATAAAATTCCTCCCCCTCTCGCTCCCATAATACGGCCCTAGAAACTTGTCAACAATTAATTTCTTGCTGAGCAAGGTCCATTTTATATGTTCCAAGTCAAAAATTGCTTTTTGCAAACAATGAAAGCGGCAATACAATTGGAACCCCACTATGGGTTAAAATATTAACTACCCTACGGCGGAAGCCCCTTTTAGTGATTGAAGCTTTTAAGACTATACTTATGTGGCTAGTAATTATATTGGTCTTCGTTTGACACTAATTTTATAACAAAATTGCTTTATCAGGAAAATATTGGCTGGTAATTGAGAATTTAAAATCTAAACCTATTCTAGAACTCTATCAAATTAGCTTCGTAAAATATCCATAGTACGACTGATGAATATACGGTTCCAAAGAAACTGTAAAACGGAAATTAGGTTGAGACAAATTTGATTTCGTCAGTCAACTGCCGTAACTCGAGATATAACCTCATCAAATGCCATGACCTTCACAATTAATCTATTTCAAGCGGTCCGCGACAATTTGGTCTCGCCGTTTTGTCTTGCCGAACTGGTCTCGCCGTTTTGCTCTCGGGACAAATGAGTCTCGGGACTATTGGGTCTCGGGACAAATAGGTCTCGGGACAAATGGGTCTCGAGATAATTGGGTCTCGGGACAAATGGGTCTCAGGATAATTGGGTCTTGGGACAAATGGGTCTCGGGACAATTGGGTCTCGGGACAAAGGGGTCTCGGGACAAATGGGTTTCGAGATAATTGGGTCTCGGGACAAATGGGTCTCAGGATAATTGGGTCTCGGGACAAATGGGTCTCAGGATAATTGGGTCTCGGGACCTAACCCAACCGAACCTTGTTTGGATGTAAGAAGATTATTTATATGAGTATTAAAAGCCCGCCTCTTACCACGAACAATTTATTAGCAATAATAGAAATATTTCGGAAAAGGTGTCAGTAATTAATAGGAGAATATTTTGGAAAATGTGGCAGCTAATTAGTAGGAGAATGTTTTGGAAAAGGTGGCAGCTAATTAATAGGAGAATATTTTGGAATAGGTGGCAGCTAATTAATAGGAGAAAATTCTGGAAAAGGTGACAACTAATTAGTAGGTAAATGTTTTGGAAAAGGTGACAACTAATTAGTAGGTAAATGTTTTGGAAAAGGTGACAACTAATTAGTAGGTAAATGTTTTGGAAAAGGTGGCAGCTAATTAATAGGAGAATATTTTGGAAAAGGTGGCAACTAATTAATAGCAGAATATTTATGAAAAGGTGGCAGCTAATTAATAGGAGAATATTTTGGAAAAGGTGGCAACTAATTAATAGCAGAATATTTTGGAAAAGGTGGCAGCTAATTAATAGGAGAATATTTTTTAAAAGGTGTCAGAAATTAATAGAATAGAATAGAATAGAATTGAAAATATTTATTGTGCTTCTCAACAGAATCTTACAAGAGAGTCCAACATGGACAAACACAGTCATGGGGGGTTATTAAGTTATTGGGGAGGGTATTGTTTGGGAGCTAAAAGTTTTAAGATTTAGCTCCAGGTTAGGAAATGTGACTTTAAAATCTATTTTATTCAAATTGTCTAGAATTCGATCTATCGGGGAATTACTTATATTCGTTACACAAAACGTACGGGTCTTTCTTAGGTTAACATTTACTGGATAGTATTTTATGTTATCTAAAAGTATTTGGCATAGTAATTTGCCTATTAAAATTTTATTAAGAAATATTATGTCGCCTCTCTGTAGTACTTGATTGATTGGTGTTAATTTTAGGCTAGAAATGGCATAGTGGTAGTTATCCTCACGTTTAAAGTTTATAAAATATAGGTGGGCAAATTTCTTTTGTACATTTTCAAGGGTAGCAAGGGTGGTTTTACATGCATCGTTGTAGTTTAGACATCCGTAGAGAAGTTTAGGTTTTACTAGAGATTTGTATAACGCCAAGAAACAGGCGGGAGAATTGAGAGTTGTAGCTATTTTTAGTGAGCAGTATAAAGTTCTTTTGCAGTCTTGAA
Source organism: Phalangium opilio (assembly GCF_054372755.1). Lineage (NCBI taxonomy): Eukaryota > Metazoa > Arthropoda > Arachnida > Opiliones > Phalangiidae > Phalangium > Phalangium opilio. The sequence goes on from NW_028324262.1 coordinate 36,758, forward strand.
CAGTCTTGCTGACGTGTTTATTGAAAAGAAGGGCTTTGTCAAAGATGACGCCCAAATCCTTAACATCAGAATTGCGTACGAGTATTTCTTTGTCAATTTCGTAGTTGTAGACAATAGGAGTTTTCTTTTTGGTATATGTCACCAACACTGTTTTTGATCTGTTTATCTGTAGGTTATTCTTATTGCACCAGGAATCCAAAGCGACTATGTCGGCTTGTAATAGATCACAATCCTGGACGGTTTTTATTACTTTGGCTAACTTATTATCATCGGCGAAGAGAAATATTTTAGAATGTTTTATGCAGTTAGGTAGATCAGAGGTGTATATATTAAATAATAGAGGTCCTATAGAGGAGCCCTGTGGAACCCCGCAGTTTACGGGATATTGAATGTTGGTGATGTTGTTGTTACATTTAATAATGTTTTCCTTCCTTGGAGATAATTTTGAAACCACTTATAAAAGGATCCAGACAAGCCATAGTACTTGAGTTTCTTCAGGAGAATTGGATGGGATACGCGATCGAAGGCTTTCGACGTCAACTTGGCCTTTATTTGCAACCTCAGGCTTGATGTAGTTATGGAAGGCTAAGAGGTTAGTTTCGACAGTTCTGCCTTTAACAAATCCGTGCTGACATTCGGGTATATTAGGCTGAAACCAGGAGTATAGGTTCTTGTTGATTATGTAATCAAGTACCAGACTGAGAGAGCAGAGAAGCGATATTGGAGAATATTCTGGAAAAGGTGGCAGCTAATTAATTGGAGAATATTTAGGAAAAGGTGACAATTAATTAGTAGGAGAATATTTTGGAAAAGGTGGCAGCTAATTAATAGGAGAATATTTAGGAAAAGGTGACAATTAATTAGTAGGAGAATATTTTGGAAAAGGTGGCAACGAATTATCAGAAGCTTTGTTTAGGAAAAGGTGGCAACGAATTATCAGAACCATTGTTTTGGAAAAGGTGGCAACGAATTATCAGAACCATTGTTTTGGAAAAGGTGGCAACGAATTATTGGGACCATTGCTTTGGAAAAGGAGGCAACTAATTAGGTGACCAAATAATCGCGAGACCAAACCGTCCAGGGACCAAATAATCACGATACCAAATAGTCCCGAGACCAAACAGTCCCGAGACTAAATAGTCCCGATACCAAACAGTCCCGATACCAAACAGTCCCGATACCAAACTGTCCCGATACCAAACTGTCCCGAGACCAAACTGTCCCGAGACCAAACAGTCCCGAGACCAAACAGTCCCGAGACCAAATAGTCCCGACACCAAATAGTCCCGACACCAAATAGTCCCGAGACCAATTAATCACGATACCAAATAGTGCCGAGACCATATAATCACGAGACCAAATAATCTAGTGGTCGGCATTTGGATAGGATAATATCTGTTTGTTTTATCTTTATTCATAATTTGAAATTATCCACGGGAAGTCTATGATTAATGCAATGTAATCACGAATAATTATCTGATTATTATCCATGAATAACTGATGAACCAAAATTCTGTGGATTATCTTGTCCAAACGCCGACCACTAAAATAATCACGATAGCAAGTAGTCCCGAGACCAAATAATCACGATACCAAATAGTCCCGAGACCAAATAATCACGATACCAAATAGTCCCGAGACCAAATAATCACGATACCAAATAGTCCCGAGACCAAATAATCACGATACCAAATAGTCCCGAGACCAAATAATCACGATACCAAATAGTCCCGAGACCAAATCGGTGAGACCAATTAGTCCTGCGACCAAATTGGCGAGACCAAAATGGTGAGACCAAATTGTCCTGTTCCGATTTCAAGTGCTACATCCCCTTTCGTTATCCTTGACGGCCTTTTATTAACGTATGTAACATGATTTCTGGAATACTTCCACAAAACAAAATTAACAGGAACAAGATGGTCGAAACACATATTAAAGCAGTATAATTTCCGCTCCTATAATATATAAAAAAGTCATATTTCGACCGATTTATTTCTTGTGAAAATATCCTTACTTAAAACTATTTTCACTTCTAATATAACTGTTAGAAAACATGAGTGAATAATTCCACGATGTACGGCTCTCAAATTATTACCATTTGTCCACATGTAACTTTAGTAGACGTATACTGCCTATGGCGGTAGAAATGTACCGAGACCATATACCTTATTAAATATGCTTATTAGTTATTGACACATTATTTAATGATAGAGCCTTGGGTGAAACTTGAAAAAACCAAGGATTTTAGAATTTAATTTCTAATTGAAAAATAAAAAAGATAAATAGTAACCGTACCAGAATATTGCAAAGGTCTTAATCTAATTTCTTAATATTAAGAAAGTTAGTAAGAAACCAATGCCCTTATAATATTTCCGCTTGAAATAAAAAACTGGTTTGGGTGTGTCCTTCTTCTTAATGACCACTTTGGCAGTCTAGACTTTCATATGCATATTGAGGAAAACATGTAAACTATAATTATTTATGAAAAACTAATTGATATTAAAAGTTTTGACCAATTTTCTAAAAGAAAGTGGAACTAAAACATGATTGTCATATACAGGGTGTTTCTGATAAGCATGCCATAAATTAAAAGGTGTGTTCTTTGGGTCAAACTGAGTAAAAAGTGTCAAAGAACATGGGGTCTACAACGCTTAGTTTCGGAGGTACGAGCCCTCAAACATTGACCCCAAAACGTGAAAAATGTCACAAATGTGGAGTATGACATATCAGCTTGCTCATCTTGTCTAGACAATTCCAATACCCTCCCATCTTAGAATTCTAATGAGCCATTTTCTAGAAGAAGCGTATTATTAAAGGTAGAAGTGTGCAAGGACTGGTCAATAAAAGTTGGTTCAAAGTGACAATCAAAGAATTCTAAGATGGGAGGGTATTGGAATTGCTTAGACAAGATGAGCAAGCTGATATGTCTTACTCCACATTTCAACATTTGTGACATTTTTCACGTTTTGGGGGTCAATGTTTGGGGGCCCATACCTTCGAAACTAAGCGTTGTAGACCCCATGTTCTTTGACACTTTTCACTCAGTTTGACCCAAAGAACACACCCTTTAATTTATGACATGCTTATCAGAAACACCCTGTGCAGCTCAATTTTATGTAATTTAAATTGCGGGTTCCCTCGTAAACCAGAAACTTGCTCTGAATTTGATTTTCCGGGTAAAAAGCTTATTGACTAAATCCTGCGTATAAACACCGCAAGAACGAAGTGTTGATCGCTGCACAATTGGTCTTTCCAACAAACAACAATCATGTTGCCGAAAATATTGCTTTTCGCGTTTGAAGTGATTCAAAAATTGGTGTTATTTGCATCGTCTCTGCTTAAAAGTATTCCATTACCGCGAATTTGGGATTCGTACCCAAATTACGGTTTCAAATCGGCCTTCGCCTTTGGACACGCCAGATTTCTAAAGCTCTTTCCGCCCGTTAAAGACATCACCACTACAACATGTGAGTTTGACAAAATTAAATAACTAGTTTTACAGATTGAGTAAAAATACTACAGTGTGAACAAAATTTGAGGTTTATTGGTTGCGACTTTCAAGCTTACACATTTTTATAGAGTAATAAAAGATTTTCAGCTTTACAACTAACCAATGTTGACGGGTTGAATTTTTCGACCGATGAAAAGCAAATTCATAGATTCTTTCCTAGCCAATTATATAAGAGTTTGAATAGAGAGATAAGAGAATGATTAGTTTTCCCTCAGTTTAATAAGGATTTTTCCTTCGCAAAAAAAAGTTATTTTTATTTTCAATGAAAATTAGAAATATGAAAAAATCTACGATTTTATGAAAATAGAGACATTTGAATTCAAACAAGTTTATTAAGACAAAAATATAAGCCACATCGTATGATCGTAGCGTACGAAAATTAGAACATCAAGATGAATTGGAAAAACTTCTGCCCGGTCGGTTAAAATTTATACGATATACCAGAAATATGGATATACTTATGTTAGCCTATACCAGGGGTAAATAACGAAAGGAGTTAGAGACGCTAGCTTCCGTAGTGTAGAATACAGTGGGACCTTGAAACGTCATAGAATTTGTAACTAACGTAGTGCCATCTTTGGAACTGTATTGTAAATAAGACCAGAACCTTAAAAGTTTTGCCTTAAAATCTCGCACCGCAAGGTATTCTGGGTAAAGTAAAATGGCGGGTGTCGATGTTGTGAAGTCGTCTCATAAATCAACCCAATATAGTTATTATATTCAATCGCGAGTAAACAGCGATTTAAAGAAGAAAGATAAGTCAACAATTCGCAATTTGAAGCCGGGGAAATCCTCAAAATGTGTTCAAACTTGTTTTGCCGTAAGTGCGCGGTTACAGAGTCGGCCCAGTGAGCTAAGGCTTAGTGATTTTTCCGAGTCAGTGCCAGTGGGAACTGTGGGATCAGGATCATCGACTGTATCTGTGACTAAAGAAATTAAAACAACTAAAACTGTATTGAAGGATGCAAAAACGACTTTAATTCCATTTCATTATCGAAAAAGGAATTTACCAACTTTAAGATTGCATGTTTCTAATTCAAGTGCACCTTAATGAATAAACTTTACTCTAAGCCTAATTGTCACTTAGTCGTAAGCAGACGAACACTAGCAGACGAAAACTAGCAGACAGGAGGAAATCGATATCCCAGCATGACTTTCGAAACTTTGCTGCCACGCTATTGGTTGGAAAATATCATACTTATTTTGAATTATAGACGGCGCGACCGAGACGTTTTCTCTTTTCTGTGTCTACGTTTGAAAGTCCCACTGTATTCTACACTACGGAAGCTAGCGTCTCTAACTCCTTTCGTTATTTACCCCTGCCTATACCGAAGAACTGCGAGAGAAACATTTACCCGATGTTAACATCTTCATATATTTATGTCAGCCTATACCGATGAACTGCGAGAGAAACATTTACCCGATGTTAACATCTTCATATATTTATGTCAGCCTATACCAAAGAACTAATGTCTCTCTCCGTAGTTTGCCTCCCGACAGGAGCGAAGGAAAATTTTCTGGTCGGTCGATAAAAAATAAATATTTTGCCTCTCCTGCCGCGAAGTTATTCTAGGAGAGCGGTAGCTTTCTTAGATAAGACTTCATACTGCTCTTAATGTGTAAGGAGTTTTTTGTTTGCATGTAGGGTCAGCTGCCCTAATTTGGAATAGCTCTAATTTGGAACACTTTTCTTAAAATCATCATAACTTAAGTTTGAGAGCTTCAAATGAATATTTTAAGGGCTCAATTGGAAGATTGAACCTCAGATTAATAACCCCTGGATATGAAAGGCAAGCAAAACTGGGCCTTTTCAAAAAGTATCGCCATGTGGCGCCCTCAGACAGCAAAACGTAGAACTTTGTCACCTCATGCAGACGACGCAGTTGTATGGTTGTTCTGGCAAGGCCTAGCAAACGTAAACGGTTTTTTTGTGTCTTCGAAGACCATTATTCTTTCCTGTCATTTGATTTATCAAATTTATAGTTTAATCTAATTTTTCATAAATAAAAAAACCAAAAACCTACCGAATTTAGTGACCAAAACCTCCGGACCAGGTACCGGGATGAGAAGAGAAAAAGAAACGGGAACCGCGGATAAAAAGTAGCCGAACATGGAGTAGCAAACGCGGTCACGCGCTTACTGAGTCTGTTTGGGGTAACTTTTTTCCAAGATGCCGATGCCCTATTCAAGTATGCCTCCCTATTTCCTTTCATATCCAGGGGGTTATTAATCTGAGATTGAACATCCCTCTATCCATAAAACACGGTCTCAAGACTCTATCATAAATTCCAGAGAAGATACAAGCATAATTAGACGACCTCATATTTCGCATAATTTATTTTTTCCAAAATGAAGGGAAAGTTCTCCCATGGGTCTCGGAAAATAAGCTTTCACGGCCAATGGGAAAAACATAGGCTTACGAAAACGATTCCATTGAAAACTTCGGATCTTTCTCTTCAAATTAAACACTTTAAACGCCAGGTTAGGCCCATAAATTATTGAGAAAACTCGAATAGCAAATATGTCATCATTTGCCTAAAATGGAACACCCCGAAAAACGGAAATTTACTCTATCTTTTTACATCCATAACCAGAAGCCTATAATTAAACCTCCTTCGGAGGGAAGCCTCTATCAAGCCATAGACGCCACGTTAAAAACCTGAAACGTCTTGGTTTCGCGCTTCACTAAAGAGAACACTAAAGTGGTTGAGGACTGACAACTTATGAATAGTCTTTGTAGAAAGAAAATAGTTCGACCTTGCCCAAAAAAAAAAGATAAAATAAAATGGCGGTGCACATACGATCAAAATACGAGGAGAGACAATGACAGTCTTTGGAAATCGCCGAATACCAATCTAGTATAAGCCTAGTATTCTTTTCAACATTGTTTTTCAGTTTTTGGCACTTTTTCTTGGAATTATTTTTGGAAATATTCTCTTTCAAATTTAAAAATATTGAACATAACCTTCTTATTAGACCATAAAGTCCTACACTCTAAGAAATAGAGGTGTAAGTCTACACCTTTTTAACTCTTTTTGATGGTGCTAAATTCAACACCATTTCCAGTGTTGGTTTACAACCCAAAGGGTGTTAAATTACACACTCTAAGAAATTGGAGTGTTCTTTAACACCTTTAAAATAAGTTTATATGGATCGAAATTTGACACCGTTTCAGTTGTTCCTTTACACCCCTGAAAGGATTTAATAACACTTTTAAGCAATGGGTGTCAAAGATAAGAGTGTCGCATAACACCTTTAAGAGTGTCGCATAACACCTTTAAGAGTGTCGCCTAACACTATTAAGAGTGTCGCCTAACACTATTAGGAGTTTCGCCTAACACTATTAGGAGTTTCGCCTAACACTATTAGGAGTGTCGCCTATCACTATTAGGAGTGTCGCCTAGCACTATTAAGAGTGTTGCCTAACACTATTAAGAGTGTCGCCTAGCACTATTAAGAGTGTCGCCTAGCACTATTAAGAGTGTCGCCTAGCACTATTAAGAGTGTCGCCTAGCACTATTAAGAGTGTCGCCTAGCACTATTAAGAGTGTCGCCTAGCACTATTAAGAGTGTCGCCTAGCACTATTAAGAGTGTCGCCTAGCACTATTAAGAGTGTCGCCTAGCACTATTAAGAGTGTCGCCTAGCACTATTAAGAGTGTCGCCTAGCACTATTAAGAGTGTCGCCTAGCACTATTAAGAGTGTCGCCTAGCACTATTAAGAGTGTCGCCTAGCACTATTAAGAGTGTCGCCTAGCACTACTAAAAGAGTGTCGCCTAGCACTATTAAGAGTGTCGCCTAGCACTATTAAGAGTGTCGCCTAGCACTATTAAGAGTGTCGCCTAGCACTATTAAGAGTGTCGCCTAGCACTATTAAGAGTGTCGCCTAGCACTACTAAAAGAGTGTCGCCTAGCACTATTAAGAGTGTCGCCTAGCACTATTAAGAGTGTCGCCTAGCACTATTAAGAGTGTCGCCTAGCACTATTAAGAGTGTCGCCTAGCACTATTAAGAGTGTCGCCTAGCACTATTAAGAGTGTCGCCTAACACCGTTAAGAGTGTCGCCTAACACCGTTAAGAGTGTCGCCTAACACCCGTAAGAGTGTCGCCTAACACCCGTAAGAGTGTCGCCTAACACCCGTAAGAGTGTCGCCTAACACCCGTAAGAGTGTCGCCTAACACCCGTAAGAGTGTCGCCTAACACCCGTAAGAGTGTCGCCTAACTAGGGCCGTGCAGACTATTCGTTACTATTTGGTCGGACCAAATAATTTGGTCAAAATTGACGTTTACTATTCGCACCGACGAATCGAATAATGGTTTTCAAAATTCTAGAATACCAAATAATGAGCTTCGAAAAACCGACTATTCTATAGCGGATAAAACAAGTTGAAAGTGAATGTTTTTAACAGTCTATTGACCAAATTATTTGGTATTCGCAAGCAGTTTTTGAAAATTTCTGTTGATTTTGTAAATTTGAGGGCGCTGTCATAGAGATAGGAACATAAATGTTATGCTCCTATCTCTATGGGCGCTGTGATAGTGGCCTCATAGATGTCGCGACTCGGCAGACAGCTTTAAAATTCTGACGTGGCTACCGTTAAGTATTACCTGCGTTCACCGAGTCGCGTGATCTAGGAGGCTATAGCTGGAATCAGCCACTCAGTCTTTAGAAGTTCATAGACAAGGATAAACCATTAAAGGTTTTAAGGGGTAATGGTTTTTATCAACTTCTCGCTGCGAAGCTAACTATATGGAACTTCCTAATAATATGTCACTACAGTATACCTATTAAAAATATAGTATCATGGAAAAGGTCTTACATTGCAAAGCGAGTAGGGATATATTGACAACTAACCTAATTTTGATTAAAATAAAACCTTTGATTCGTTCAAAAATAAGTTTTCAGCTGTTCAAAAGTACCATTCCGTGTCCCATTATTTATAAATTTGAAATTTGGTAGAATAGTTTTATAGAAATTTAAATTTGGTCAAATTTTTGAACTTCACACTATTTGGTCAAATTATTTGGTTATTTTCCTATTCCGAGCCGAGAGATGGCTCTCAAAAACACTGCTATTTGGTATTCGACGAATACCTTAAAAAGTACTATTCGCACAGCCCTACGCCTAACACCCGTAAGAGTGTCGCCTAACACCCGTAAGAGTGTCGCCTAACACCCGTAAGAGTGTCGCCTAACACGTTTAGCAGTGTTTTATAATGGTACAATACCGCCTGATTACCAATTTCTTAGTTATTTTATTTAAAGGAAAAATATGTTCTTTCATGAATATCATCTTTAAATAAATGTTTAACAAATAATTTTTTACTCTAATATTCAAACATTAATGGAAATAAAAGACCTTATTTAAGAAACCAGCTATATTATAAATTTCCATGTTTAATTTCAAAGGGTGTTTTTAAAGTGTTACTTTACACTGTATTTACACCTTAAATTGGCCATAAAAACTCAAGGCAATAAAAACTCACTTTTGGGTGTTTTTACGGTGTAAAAAAAAGAGTATTCTAAATTTACACCCTTTTAACACATTTTTAACACTTCAATTTCTTAGAGTGTAAGTTTACTTGGGAGTGTTTGTCTAAAGTAAGCGAGATTTTTACAAATAAATTATGTAAAATTTCTTGCCTTTCATTCCCAATATGCTTTACGAAACTTTCACTTGTAATATCTTTTAAAATTAAATCATAAACAGCTTCAATATCCATTATTGAACTAACCCTGGGCCTACCATCACTTTTTCACAGACTCCACTGTAGCAGACGACAGTTACAATTTCAAAATAGCCGCTGGCGTAGGACTTTTATATCTTATGTAAAGGCGCTATTTTTTCGCCGTCAATAAAATTTTATCGCTGCGTCCATGTCTCTAAGCGCGAAAACAAGACGTTTCACGTTTTTTGCCTAGATAGAGGCTTCTCCTCTTATCCGCTTCTGCCATAACTAATGTTTTACTCACTAAAGAACAACAAAAAGACCTTAGAAGATGGGTTGAATCATTTCCTGTTTAATAATTTTGTTCCCGTAAGCGTAGATTAAGATGCGGAAAAGATACGGGAATTATTAGCCCAGTAACCAGATTTAGTCATAAACGTGATGCTAACTTTAGCTGATTTAGCATGTGGCCGAGTGATAGGTGGTTTAACTATACTTCCAAACACCGTATCGTGACTCACTTGGTGTAAAATGTAGATTCGACACAATTACGACACAAAAACATACTAGTGTAGGTTACTTTGATCCCCTTACAAAAATATTCTTAAGAACTCTTAAGAAATTTCCTTGGGAAATTTCTTTGGAAATCCTTAAGGCGTTCTTTAGGAAATTGGGGAATATTGGCCTCTTTTTCTTTGGAAATTACTTTGGAAATATCTTTGGAATTTTCTTGCGAAATATCTTTGGAAATTTCTTGGGAAATATCTTTGGAATTTTCATGGGAAATATCTTTGGAATTTCCTTGGGAAATGTCTTTGGAATTTCCTTGGGAAATGTCTTTGGAATTTCCTTGGGAAATGTCTTTGGAATTTCCTTGGGAAATGTCTTTGGAATTTCCTTGGGAAATGTCTTTGGAAATATCTTTGGTAAATATCTTTGGAATTTTCTTGGGAAATGTCTTTGGAATTTACTTAGGAAATGTCTTTGGAAATATCTTGGGTAAATTTCTTTGGAATTTACTTGGGAAATGTCTTTGGAATTTTCGTGGGAAATATATAGAGAAGTGGTAAATTAATTTAGCCACTTGAAACGAGGATAGTTTTTACATGCAGAACCATATCCCAATGCAGGAGGTGTAGTTTTTATATGCTGAACTGCACCCCTTATAGCGAGCTAAGATCTCGCATGCAGTGTGAAACTGCTTATAAAGTCAGTCATTTTATCGACTTAAAACATCCGTAAACGGCATAAAGTTTTAACCTTGTGCAATTGTATGGGGTACTAAGTGGGTTTTGGAGGCTTTAACGGCCAAGCAGTAGATACAGACGTTGTTGTTAAATTTAATAATGTATATTCACTGAAAGTGTTTTGAGTATCAGAAACGCGTTAAAGCTAATTTTCTCTACAATGTTTTTAAAAAAATATTTATTTTGGACTCTAATTACGCTCGAAATAAAGATAAAACGTGCCATAAGAGAATTAATCAAAAATTCCGACTGACAGCTTATACTCCCTGTAAATCTAAACATAACGATTTTAATTACTCTTATTTTATTTTTAATCTATTTTATCCATTACATCAACACCTCACGGATTATTAAAGGCAAAAAAATAAAAAAAGGTAAATATAACAATCCATTTCAGCGCTTGCTGAGCCTTAGCTACGGGACAAGCCTTCGTGAAACGTTTTTATTTTTTTTAAACCATCAAGTTAATGTCTATCTAGGCTAGTAAAACTTTAGCTAAACAATTTGGGTAAAATATTTTGAGATAATTATATGAAAAGCATAATTGCAATATATCTGGCCCTTTGAAATTCATCTCTAAAATTCTTGACTTATTTCGTTGGAAAGTAAACCTTCTCTGGAAATTCATCTGTAGAATTCTTATCGAATTTCTTTGGGAAATAAACCCTAGACTTTCTTTGGAAATTGATCTCAAGAATTCCTAAAGATTTTCGTTGGAAAATATTCCCTAGACGTTCTTAGGAAATTTATCTCTAGAACTTCTAAAGAATTTCTTTAGAAAATAATCCCAAGACATTCTTAGGAAATTTATCTCTAGAACTCCTAAAGAATTTCTTTAGAAAATAATCCCAAGACATTCTTAGAAAATTTATCTCTAGAACTCCTAAAGAATTTCTTTAGAAAATAATCCCAAGACATTCTTAGGAAATTTATCTCTAGAATTCCTAAAGAATTTCTTTAGAAAATATTTCCCAACACATGCTTTCGAAATTTGTCTCAAGAATTCTTTAGGAAATTCCAAGGAAGTCTTTGGAAATAGTTTCTTTAGAAAATGATCCCAAGGGCTCCGTAGGTTCCAAAGAAATTCCTTTAGAACTCTTAAGAAGATTTTTGTAAGGGTAACTTGGTAATTATTTCATTCGAAATACCGTTAGAGTGTATTTAATTTACAATGTTTAACCGCAATGAACAGACAGCGCGCCAATTTTTGAAGCTTTGAGCAGATAACACTCAGTGCCCTTTAAAATATATGTACAGGTATAAAATGGCAAGCGTTGGTCGCTAGATGGTCGTAGCATCGCTAACAAATTATATTTGCTTATTATTAGTTACAAAAACTCAGATCTTTTCGTATTCAAATTAGGGTGTTCCAAATTAGGACGCGGGCGTTCCAATTTAGGACAGACCGTTCCAAGTTTGGGCTGAAATCGACTTTTTTTAAAACCCATTTTGCAGGAAAAGTACGCGTCTTTGCAATATGAAAATGGGTGCAATCAATCGGCAATAGTTCAAACTTATTGTATTGGTTTGCTTTTTAACTTCAATAACTTATTTGGTACTGAAAAATCGGACTTTCCAAAGAGCTTGAGAAAGAGTTCCAAGATGGGTCTACTGACCATAGTTTAATTTGTATCGTATTAATTGTTTCGAAAAAAATTCCACAGAACTACAATTTGGGCCCTCAATATGTGGTTAAATTTTCAAAAAGATCCACCCATTAGTTTATTTTATAAAAAATAAAGTTGCTAAGGGTGGTTTTCATTTCCATAAAATTAAAAAGGCCCTTTTGGTGAAAAAGTAAAATTTTCCCATAGAAATAACATGAAGTTTTTCTCAAATTTAGCCATTTTGTCGCCCCCTTTTGAAAAGAAATATTCGTTTGTTACGTTTGGGAACGGTTTTATATCAAAATATAAACCTTTTTCTAAGAACAAATTTTAGGTTTTTCAGAAAAACTAAGTTCAAGTGCTAAATTTCATGTTTTTTAATCATGCTTTGACTTACGTTGTTGCATGCACCCTATACATATGTCATACCAGAAATATATTACTTTACACGAAGTTCACTTCTCCCTACCTCGCGCCGGCCATCATCTATGAAGTATTTTTTCAGGCTAAAAACGGTACCGTTCCTCCCGAACCGCGAGGCAGAGAGGTGAAAATAAAAACACTAGCGTCTCGAAGTGAGAAAAATGTGCTTTTCTTACAATCGTATCATGGTTGTATCTTATGCAGCGGCTTCTCACTTGCGCGAAATACAGTTGAATCCCACCGTTTCTAGGAAACGTCAGATTATCTTGGCAGTGGCCATTTATCACAGTTCTCTCTCGAGAGGAAAAAATTTTCTCTTCATAGATGATGTCCACGGTACTAACCATTATTGAAGTGAACTTCGTGTAAGGTTATATATGTAACCTATTTCTGGTCATACTGTTGGATTTAAGGCGAATTAACTTTTAACGTGGATAAAGCCACTCTTGCACTTACGCTGTTTTACCACGGACGTTTATCTGATTTTACTCTTTTTCGTTGCAAAAACAGAATGATATTGACATATAAAAAATTTTAATGAAGGAATTTGAATTAACAAATAAATTTTGTGATAATTAATCGATTTAGCTGAAAATTTCGAAACTGATGCCGTCCTCAATACGAAAGGAGAGTAACAATTACAGTTAATTAAGCTCGATAAACGATTGCTGGTAATTAAGCTAGAAAAACGATTGCAAGTAATTAAGCTAGATAAACGAGTGCAGGTAATTGAGCTAGATTACGGATAGCACGTAATTAAACTAGATTACCGAGTGCACGTAATTAAGCTAGATAACCGAGTGCACGTAATTAAGCTAGATTACCGATGGCAGGTAATTAAGCTAGATTACCGATGGCTGGTAATTAAGCTAGATTACCGAGGGCAGGTAATTAAGCTAGATTACCAATGGTAGGTAATTAAGCTAGATAACGGATGGCAGGTAATTAATCTAGATTACCGATGGCAGGTAATTAAGCTAGATTACCGACGGCAGGTATTTAAGCTAGATTACCGATGGCAGGTAATTAAGCTAGATTACCGATGGCGGGCAATTAAGCTAGATTACCGACGGCAGGTATTTAGGCTAGATTACCGATGGCAGGTGGTAATCGAATGCGAAGTGGGTTGAGGGAAAGGGAAGGGTTTAGCAGCCTTAAAAACTGTTGCGCTCCCCCGTCCCACTTAAGTTGCGTTTTCAAAGGCGCGTGTTGAGGGTATTTTTTAGTGAGATGCGGACCGCACTATTTTTTTTCTCGCCAAGAAATTTTCTTTTTCTCGCTTTCGCTTGCGCTAGCGATACTTTTTTGCCAACCGTTTTCATGTGCGCGATAAACGTGCATGGAGAGAGCGTTAAGCCTAATTTTTCAGTAAATGTTCATCTCCATTTTCGTCGCTACTTCCATTCATTTATTCTTTTTAAATCTGTGTGGCGTTAAGCTCCATATAATGTCTCTTTTTTTAACTAAATATATCAATTTTTCTTTCTTTTCATCTAAAACTCTTCTATTCTCAGTTCGAAATAGTTATTTATTTTCGTTTATAAAGAATTTGTTACCCATTTTTATATATACTTTTAAAATTCGGAATAATTAGCCTTAAAACGTAGACTTTTAAGTCTCGCGCTGCACTTAAAACACGCGCCAAAGTTTTCGACGCTCCTATTGGCTACGAAAAATATGACATCACAAAGATTAAGCGAGAAAGAAATTGAATCTTATCGGAGCGGGTAGCGATTTTTTCCCCGCTAAGACAAACTCAGATCTTTGTCATTTGATGATGTCATTGGCAACTTTGCAATTGAAAAATCGAGGAAAAAAATGTTCTAATATTAAAGAATTCAGTGAATTGTTTGTATGCTTGGAAGAATTTTGACAATAAACGCTATGTATTTTTCACTTCGTGAGGACAGGGGCCTCAAATTTTTCTTATAGCTTAGGGCCTCTATAGTCCTTAATCCGGCCCTGTACCGAGGGCAGGTAATTAAGCTAGATTACCGACGGCAGGTAATTAAGCTAGATTACCGATGAATGGTAATTAAGCTAGATTACCGATGTCAGGTAATTGAGCTAGATTACCGATGGCAGGTAATTAACCTAGATTACCTATGAATGGTAATTAACCTAGGCTACCGATGAAAGGTAATTAAGCTAGATTACCGATGCCAGGAAATTAAGCTAGATTACCGATGGCAGGAAATTAAGCTTGATTACCGATGAAAGGTAATTAAGCTAGATTACCGATGGCAGGTAAGGGACCGTCCATAAACTACTTCACTCTCTTATGGGGTGGAGGGGGTTTCTAAATTTGAGACGGTCCCTGACAAGGGGGAGGGAGGGGTTCTTCGATGCGTGACGTCACATTTAGCATTGATTTTGTTTCGAAGTCAGTAAGAGGCCGATTGGCTCTCTTATGTTATAGAAGAAGAAACACAACATTCCTAAGTCTTAAGTTACAATAATTTACCAAAATTGTTATTCCATCATCGCTTAAATAGTAGAAAATTTAAGCAATTATCTACTATTAACACCTTTTTATAGCCAATTTAAATAGCGCATTTAAAATAAACAGCTTAAACTCTCTTATGTCTGTTTATTCGCCCCTATTATTAGTGAGGATGAATCAAATCCCCCTGTCGATTGAAATGGTTTCCTTCCTTTGGGAAATTTTCTAAATCTCAAGCTCGATTAATCTGTTTTCGGTGACAGTGTCGAAACCCATAAAGTGTGCCCCTTTAACTAAGCTTTATGGAATTATATTATTTTACTTTTTTGTAGTTTACAAATAAGCACATCCAGACATTAAAATTTTAAAGGTCAATCAGAGGGAAAAAGCTTAAAACGGAAGAGAACTTTGAATTTTCAGCCGAGCAAAATATTTTTGAGTAGGGCGGCATATCACTCAAGAAATTAATCAAATTAAATTTTTAAATTAAGACAAATCATAGTGCGGTGGGGGGTTAAAGAAATGTGATGTGGTTTTTAGGGGAATGGTCTGAGAAAACGTGACGAAGCGTGATCTGGGGGACGGGGGGGGGGTCAGAAAATCCTTTTTTTGCGTCATGTAGTTTATGGACGGTCCCAAATTAAGCTAGATTACCGTTGACAGGTAATTAAGCTAGATTACCGATGAAAGGTAATTAAGCTAGATTACCGATGGCAGGTAATTAAGCTAGATTACCGATGAAAGGTAATTAAGCTAGATTACCGATGGCAGGTAATTAAGCTAGATTACCGATGGCTGGTAATTAAGCTAGATTACCGATGGCAGGTAATTAAGCTAAATTACCGATGGCTGGTAATTAAGCTAGATTACCGATGCAAGGTAATTAAGCTAGATTAACGATGAAAGGAAATTAAGCTAGATTAACGATGAAAGGAAATTAAGCTAGATTACCGATGGCAGGTAATTAAGCTAGATTACCGATGGCAGGTAATTAAGCTAGATTACCGATGAAAGGTAATTAAGCTAGATTACCGATGGCAGGTATTTAAGCTAGATTACCGATGGCTGGTAATTAAGCTAGATTACCGATAAAAGGTAATTATGCTAGATTACCGATGGCAGGTATTTAAGCTAGATTACCGATGGCAGGTATTTAAGCTAGATTACCGATGGCTGGTAATTAAGCTAGATTACCGATGGCAGGTAATTAAGCTAAATTACCGATGGCAGGTAATTAAGCTTTAGATTACTGATAAGCATATGACACAATTGGTGCACAAGTCTAAGACATCTGTTGGTGCTCAGATTTATGGAATCTTTTTGTGGTATAACTACCGCCTGCTCTTTGATGTGCTTGTGAAATTGACGGGAAAGCAATTTGAGTTTGACATAACGTTGACTGTCAAGTCAAGCAGTCAGGATTGAAGTTATGTAATAGATGCTTGGTCAGTTGAACAGCTTTAACTAACGAAATGCAACGCCCAAAAACCTTTTCTCTCCTAAGGCTTCTAAACTATTTTAATTAATATTAAAACGGAAGTAACAGATATTAATAACAAGTTGGGAAAACCAAAATATTACCTCTCCGAGTCTAGAGGTCTACTACTACAAACTTATTTACCTAGATATGGAATTATTTCACTTTTTTGAAGTAAAAATTTACGAAATATTGAAGCAGTATTCCAAGCATAGCGAATATACAGTAAAACAGACGACATTTTACATCCAATTAGGATAAATCTTGGACATATGGAAATCAGTCAATGGGGAAAGAACAGGAAATGAAGTCTACGCTTCAGCTGTTTACCGTATATTCTGAAAGCTACATTCACAACTGGTTTGCAGTGTAAATACTACCGTCTCGTCTCACGTCAACAATATTCTTAGTTTGCCAACATGAATGTTAACGTTAAATAACACCAAAGCTAAATTGTAACTAGACGCACTAACAGTCAATGCGCACCATAAAGAGAACATAAAGTCTGTAGCTACTACCCGTTTACCAATAGCCCTTTTACTATTCTAATTGCCACCATCACCTTTTCCTCTATTATAAAATCTTAACCTGATTATTTAAGAGTGTATTTAACTTTCGGCTCACTCTGAACCGTCAGGGTTGGCAACTACCTATCCAGTCCGGTTTAAACCACCTGGTTTAATCCGGATTAATCCACTTAAAAAAATCCACCTAAAATATCCGGCTTAATTATGAATGGGGAAAAATCAATTTTGTGCCATAAAAATAATTCTAATACAACCAGAAACAAGGCAAAAATATATGAAGCGACAACTAAGGATTATTTATTATGAATGATAAAACTAATAGTTATGTTACCGGTTACTGTCCAGTTACAGCTTACAATATTTTTCCAGTATTACTCGAACTTAAAGCATAGCGTTGGTTCCAGTGGACAAGTTGACTTTCCTTACGAACTCCAGTTTTGGCTTGGGAAAGCTAGAGGCAGTTGTGGGCGGAATTTATACGTGCATGTATAAATCCCGCCCACTAGCCTTTGCCAAGCCAAACCCGGAGTTTATAAGGAAAGTCCCCTTGTAAGGGATCCACTGGAGCCGCGTTAGTGTTAGGCTCGTGCACTCAGGAAAGAAATTGATTTCATGAAAACATTTTATCAGTTAAATTAGCAGACTATTTTATATTGGAATCGGGGCTAGGGGTCGGGGAGTGCCCCAAAACTAAAATAAGAGCTCAACAGAAGTACTTTGCCTTCAAAAAAACATAAAGTATCTCGTGTTTTTAAAAAAATCCGGATAAATCCAATAAAATCCGGTTTAATCCAATAAAAACCACTGGTCTGGATTTTATTCAAATTATCCGGATTTTTGCCAACCCTGTGAACCGTTGATGTCTCTTCATTTCAGACACGAAAATCAAAGCCCAAAGTTTACTTCACCTCAGGCCTCAATTATTTACTCTTTGTTTCACTAAGCCCATTGCGGATAATACTTGATATATTCGCCGGAGTCTCAGTCTTAATTTTCTTCATAAAATCACTAAACCAAGGATTATTCTATATACAGATGTAGTATAGCTTAAGTAATATATAAACAGCCATTTCAAATAACCATATTAAAAAAATCTTTGGAATATCAAAATGAAACAGAGCTTTAAAGCTACAAAAGTACTAAATGCATCATAATTACGAAAAATACTTCCACATATTCACTTTATATTATGGAAAAAGGGAATATTAAGGTTCTGTATGATTTCATAACACATCAACACAGGGCTAACTGCTAACTCGACGCACTAGTGTAACAATGGACGGACACACACAGACAAAAGCATAGACTGCTTTTTACCTCTCCGAGTGACGTATGTCACGGAGAGGTTCTGTAACGATCGTGTGTGTGTGTGTCTGTGTGTGTGTCTGTTGTTACACCCACGTGACCGCGTTCGCAGTTTCCAAATCGGAGCAAACGTGTTCGCCACTTCCGAACTGCATTCACAGTCACGGAAATGGCTCCTCTACTTGAGTTTTCACACCACCATCTTCTGGTCTTTGTCCATTCCACACGGACACCAAACTGTACATACTGGCTTCTAATCACCATCATCTTCTGGTCTTTGTTTATGTCCATCCCACATGGACACCAGTCTGTACATACTGGCTTCTAACACCACCATTATCTGGTCTTTGTTTATGTCCATTCCACATGGACACCAGTCTGTACACCTGGCTTCTACACCACCATCTGCTGGTCTTTGTTTTTGTCCATCCCACATGGACACCAGTCTGCACACCTGGCTTCTACTCCATCGTCATCGTTGGGTTTAAGACATTCGCGGCGATCAGCTAGGGTTACGAGAAACGTCTAGCCTCCCTAGGGTGGGTTGTCCACCAAAGGTTTTCGCAATTGCGGTTGTTCTTGCTTTCAACTGTTGTTCGACACCCTTATATACTACGTATTTGAGTAAGGCAAAGCAACCGGCGTATGCTTCATTTCAAACGCCAATATTAGTCAAGTCTTTCAAGAATGTTTAATTTTTCTTTTTTAAAACGATGTAACGTTCAATAAGGCGAATAACTAACGAAGAAAATATTAAATATTAATTATATTTATTTTAATATTTAAGATAATCTCTTTTCTCAATTCAAAATTAATACGGAAAGAGTTAAAAAACAGTCTATGTTTTTGTCTGTGTGTGTCCGTCCGTTGTTACAGTAGTGCGCTGCGTTAGAAGTTCGTTTTGTTTTGATGTGTAAAGGAATCCTACAGAACCATAATATTCCCTTTATCCTTAATATGAAGTGAATATGTGGAAATATTTTTCGTAATTATGATGTATTTAGTACTTTTGTAGCTTTAAAGCTCTATTTCATTTTGATATTCCAAAGATTTTTTTAAATATTATTATTTAAAATGGATGTTTCTATATTACTTAAGCTATACTACATCTGTATATAGAATAATCCTTTCTAAAGTGAATACAAGCACAACGCTACTATGTTGGTCAAATGAACTTTTATTTGTCAATAGGCCAATGAACCAAAAAGTAAACGTTTGGTTTTCGTTTCTGTAATGCAGAGACATTAACGGTTCAGAGTGAGCCGAAAGTTAAATACACTTTTAAATAATTAGGCTTAGATTATATAATCATGGTGGAAATCTGGGCCGCGTTCAGCAGAGCCCAGCGCTTTGAGCAGTGTCCTACATAACGGGATTTTGTTTTTGAATATTGACGTCACGGTGCTTAGCGTTGAGCTAGCGCGGTCTTCAAAGGAAATAGTCGGCTCTTTGGATAACGTGACGTAAAACGCATAGTTCTCAGCCTGGCGAAAAAACCATGGAGGAATTAATACAAATAGCTTTATGGGACTATAGCTATTTAATTGGCGTGAAACCAGTTGATCACGCGAGAATTTTAAGAGATATGTTAGTTTCTAAGTTTAATTATAAAAGTTGTTATCTATCTCTATAAATATGTTATCATACAATTTTTGTTAAGCCTTGGTACCTTGCACGCTTTATTGCGCTAGCGTCATTTATAAAACGCCGATGACCGGAGAAAAGCTATGACGACAGACTTCACCGGTAAACATTTCCAAAATCCGCCGTCTTTTTTGGTGAGCTCTGCTGAACGCAGCCCAGAGTCCCAGACCAGTGAAAGGTCTGATCGTAATCGGATAATAGCTTCGTGTTTTCATGCTTTTTATGGTACGCATTTACTTTCAGTGTGTGTAGCCACAAATAAGCTTTGGTGTTATGTAACGTTAACAGTCATGTTGACAAACTAAGAAAATCGTTGAGATGAAACGAGAGGATAGTGTTTACATGGCAACCCTGTTGTGAATATGGCTTTGAACATAGAGGGCATACAGTTGAGGAGTAGAAAATTGGGCCTTTACAAACACGTAAAGGTAATATCCCTCCAAAGTTTTATCTCTTCATTTCCCGTTTTTCCCCCAACGGATGATTTTAATGTGTACAAGTATATCATTATTGGATGTAAAATGTCGTCTGATTTACAGTATATTTGCTATGCTTTGTATACAGCTTTAATATTTCATAAACATTTCCATATCTGGGTAAATAAGTTTGTAAGTAGTCGTCTTGACTCGGAGAGGTAATATTTTGGTTTTCCCAACTTGTTAACTCTTTCCTTATTAATTTTGAGTTGAGAAACAAGATTATCTTAAATATTAAAATAAATATAATTAATATTAATTATTTTCTTCGTTAGTTGTTCGCCTTATTGAGCGTTACATCGTTTTGATAAAGAACAATTAAACATTCTTGAGAGACTTGACTAATATTGGCGTTTGAAATGAAGCATACGCCGGTTGCTTCGCTTTACTCAAATAGGTAGTATATAAGGGTTTCGAATCGCAGCTATGGATAAGAACAGCGCAATTGCGTGAACCTTTGGTGGAAGCCCCACCATTGGGAGCCAGACGTTTCTCGTAACCCTGGCCGATCGCCGCGTATGTCTTAACCTTAAGAATGATGATGGAGTAGAAGCCAGGTGTACAGACTGGTGTCCATGTGGGATGGACAAAAACAAAGACCAGAAGATGGTGGTGTTAGAAGCCAGTGTGTACAGACTGGTGTCCATGTGGGATGGACATAGAGCAGATGACGGTGGTGAATAGAAGCCAGTGTGTACAGACTGGTGTCCATGTAGGATGGACAAAGACCATAAGAGGGTGGTGATTAGAAGCCAGTGTGCATAAACTGGTGTCCATGTGGGATGGGCATAGACCAGAGGCTGTTGGTGTTAGACAGGCAATGGAGTAATAGCCTGTAAGTGTAATACAATTTTCGAAATTTCCGGAAATTGAGAACACGTTTGCTCCGATTTTCAAACTGCGAACGCGGTCCCCTGGGGTGTAAGTCAATAACAACAGACAGACACACACACACACAGACACGTCGAAATTAGAACCTCTCCGTGACATACGTCACTCGGAGTGGTAAAAAACTGTGTATACATATAACAAGGCAACAAATCTTCCTTTAGAAATTGAGCATTTCTGCTATGAAAAGTGTCATATTTAACGACATAAAAAAATAACAAGTTGGGAAAACCAAAATATTACCTCTCCGAGTCAAGAGGTCTACTACTACAAAGTTATTTACCTAGATATGGAATTATTTCTCTTTTTTGAAGTAAAAATTTACGAAATATTGAAGCAGTATTCCAAGCATAGCGAATATACAGTAAAGCAGACGACATTTTACATCCAATAAGGATAAATCTTGGACACATGGAAATCAGTTAATGGCAAAAAGAACAGGAAATGAAGTCTACGCTTCAGCTGTTTACTCTATATTCTGATAGCTACATTCACAACTGGTTAGCAGTGTAAACACTATCGTCTCGTCTCACCTCAACAATATTCTTAGTTTGTCAACATGAGTGTTAACGTTAAATAATACCAAAGCTAAATTGTAGCTAGACGCACTGATAGTCAATGCGCACCATAAAGAGAATAAAAACTCTGTAGCTTAGCCCTACTAATCTAATTGCCACCATGATCTTTTCTTCTATTATAAAATCTTAACCTGATTATTTAAGAGTGTATTTAACTTCCGGCTCACTCTGAATCGTTGATGTCTCTTCATTTCAGACACGAAAATTAAAACCCAAAGTTTACTTCACCTCAGGCCTTAATTATTTACTCTTTATTTCATTAAGCCTATTGCGGGTAATACTAGATATACCCGCCGGAGTCTAGATCTTAGCTTTCTTCATGAAATTACTAAACCAAGGATTATTCTATATACACATGTAGTATAGCTTAAGTAATATATAAACAGCCATTTCAAATAACAATATTAAAAACAATCTTTGGAATATCAAAATGAAACAGAGCTTTAAAGCTACAAAAGCACTAAATGCATCATAATTACGAAAAATATTTCATCATATTCACTTTATATTAAGGATAAAGGGAATATTATGGTTCTGTAGGATTTCTTTACACATCAAAACAAAACGAACTTCTAACGCAGCGCACTGCGGCACTAGTGTAATAACGGACGGACACACACAGACAGTAACATAGACTGCTTTTTAACTCTTTCCGTATTAATTTTGAATTGAGAAAAGAGATTATCTTAAATATTAAAATAAATATAACTAATATTTAATATTTTCTTTGTTAGTTATTCGCCTTATTGAACGTTACATCGTTTTAAAAAAGAACAATTAAACATTCTTGAGAGACTTGACTAATATTGGCGTTTGAAATGAAGCATACGCCGGTTGCTTCGCCTTACTAAAATAGGTAGTATATAAAGGTTTCGAATCGCAGCTATGGATAAGAACAGCGCAATTGCGTGAACCTTTGGTGGAAGCCCCACCTTAGGGAGGCCGGACGTTTCTCGTAACCCTGGCCGATCGCCGCGTATGTCTTAACCTTAAGAATGATGATGGAGTAGAAGCCAGTGTGTACAGACTGGTGTCCAAGTGGGATGGACAAAGACCAGAAAATGGTGGTGTGTAGAAGCCAGTGTGTACAGACTGGTGTCCATGTGGCATGGAAAAAGAGCCAAAATGATGGTGGACAATAGAAGCCAGTGGGTAAAGACTGGTGTCCATATGAGATGGACAAATGGCCAGAGGATGGTGGTGTTAGACAGGTAATGGATAATAGCTATGGTAAGTGGAATACAATTTTCCAAATTTCCGGGAACTGTAAATGCGTTCCGGAATTTGGGAAAACGTTTGCTTCGATTTGAAAACTGCGAACGCGGTCCCCTGGGGTGTAAGTCAATAACAACAGACAGACACACAGGCACACAGACAGACAGACACGTCGAAAATAGAGCCTCTCCGTGACATACGTCACTCGGAGAGGTAAAAACTGTCTTTGTAGACAAAGACGGAAAAGGTAAGAGATAAGTGTAGAAAATTGCCGGAAGTAACAGATATTCATTTTTCTCTTTTGAACACATGATTATAAAACATTAATTATTTTAAAAAATTCTTATCTTAGTTTTTTTCACCAAAATTTTATTTGCGAAAAATATTTTTCAACATTATTTACCCTTGTATTTTTCTCTCGATATTAGCTCTAGAAAAAGGCTTCTTCAAGAACCTTTTAAGGGATACTAGATTGATACTACGTTTTTCTTTCGACTGACATGGTCTTTAAGAAGGTTCAAATATTTGCATATCAGAAGAAAATGAGATTTAAGAGTTTAATTTTTTATATTTTTAAAAGGGAAATATTTCGAAGCGGAAAGTAACATAGGCAGTATGATTGTGATGTTGATGTTAGTGTCGAAAAGATCTGAAGATTGATCGTGATCTTTTGAGAGCTATACATTACGTCAATTTTTGAAACTTTGAAAGCTTAAAAATGAACGAACACTTTTTGTTTTGATACGGTTTTTTATTTATCAGCTGTACATTTTATTCTCCTTATAGGGCTCAACCAAATTGTAAATATTTGAGAGAAAATTAATGGAAAACGCGTATTATTTTGTACGTAATTTTGGTGAAAAAACCAAGATAAGAATTATTTAAAATAATTAATGTTGTTAATCATGTGTTCAAAAGTGAAAATTGAGGCTGTACTTCAGGGAATTAATTTTCCACACTTATCTCTTACTTTTTCCGTCTTTGTCTACAAAGACAGTTTTTATTAGTATCTCTAGGGCTCGGATAAGATCATGACTTAGTACTGGGTTTTCGAGCGAAAAGTCCACGGTTCGATTCTCCGTGAGGAAGAATTTAAAATAAAGTTCTCCCTTGGTCAAGTTAAAAAATCCGCCTGTTAACTAAAATGAAAAATATTTTCTCTCGACGTTCAAAAATGACGAACGAAAAATTTGATACTGCCAAAGGCAGGACTGTGACATCCCTACTACTACTACTACTACTGCAACAACAGGGCAGGTCAAACTAAGAGCCTAATCGTAGATGTACATCATACGATGTGGCTAAAAACTTAAAATCTTACGAAATGACAGTATAGTGTCGTGAGCACAGAGACTGATAATTTGGATATTGTTCCAAACTGATTAAGAACTGACAATAATATGGAGGGATCGGCCCTGTAGAATAAATTTGCAATTGAAAAACTAATGAAACATGGCATTTACTATCGGACCTCCCATATTTCACAGCCAATACGTTTGTGACTTTTGGTCGTTTTGAATCTGAGCAGCCCTGATAATGGATTCTGCTAATTTTAGATTTCCTGGAAACCGTATTGGGAATGGCTACGATATTTCGTCAAGAAGGACTTTTTCATTTCAACATTTGCAATCAGAAAAAGGTTATTTTAGTTGACCCAGAGCTAATAAAGGTAAGGGTCCTTTCAAAGTGTGGCAACAAATTTGGGATTGACCCCGCTAACTCCCGCCGATTTGACCACTTATTTCAAGGTTGTGCTAACAAGTAACAAAGAAATCAGAAAAGCCGAATTTTACAAGTTATTCCACATAGTTGTAGGAAATGGCTTAATAGCGAGGTAAGAATAAAAAACCATTAGGGAATTTTCTATAAAAGCAATGTAATTGCCGAATTTCCAGCGATGGAGATCTTTGGAGGAAACAGAGGAAATTGCTTAATCCGATGTTTCGTCTCGGGAGTATCAAGGAGTTCGTTCCCATGATGAACAAACACGTCAAAAGGATGATCTCTCAATTTCAAGAAGACATTTCAAAATCAGACTCCAATATTTTAGACATAACTGAGTCCATCACGAAGTGCGCATTCTACATAATCGCGGGTAAATTGAGAATCTCTAATGCAGATGTTAGCTACAAATCTGCTCTGTGATATCGCGTAAATTCATAAGATATGAACTTATGTTATTGTTAACTAGCCAAAAGCGCAATGCGCAGTTATAAAAGCGGTTTTAGTTTATAAATTAGGTTAATTTTATGTTTGGCTAGGCTTAGATTGTGGTAAGTTTGAATTTTGCGGAAAAGCCCTCAACATGTTGGTGTACTTACAGTTATACATCTGTAAGGCTTAAATAGAATTCAACTTAAATTTCGTTTTCTTTTATAGACGCAGTTACTGGCTACGAATATGAAAATGAAAATGAAAATTTTTGCATTGATATAACTTTCAAAGCTATACTAAGGTAAAAACAGTGAAAATCCTTTCTACAGAATTCTACTGCCAAATATCAGAATATGGCAGAAACATAACCCTATTCAGTGAGATATTTCCGTCCAAAGTGAATTAATATTTTGTACTTCGACTCCTCAGCTTTAATTTTTTTGTTTTCAAAACGTTTTGTGAAGATAAGCGATGGTTACAATGTTGGGCTATCGGAAATTATTTTCAAACTAAGAGTCGAAGAAATTCCATAAAATATTAATGTTTCAAGTCTCTACCAAAGAAATGCACGCCTAATAATTATCTGAAAATATTCATTAACATTAGATGCGCAGAAAGCTTCGGTTACCGTTTAGTTCGACCATGGTTGATATCGGATAACATATTCAAAATGACACCCAAGGGAAAAGAAGTCGCAAATGCGGTTAAAGTAATTAATGAGACATTCCAAGTAAGTAGACAATTTTGGAAATTCGAACTCGAAACATTCCGAATAAAATTGCGAGTCCATTCGCAGACGGAGACATTGAGAAAGAAGGCGAATAAGAAAGGACCCGATGAATACGTTCGAAAGGTGAACTTCGCGGATATCATTTTACAAATGCTCGAGAAAAATCCGGAATTAATGAGCGATAAACAACTTCGAGACGAATTCCTGACTATCATTGGAGGGGTAATAGACCAAGCGCGCTTTAAAATAAGAAAGCTTATAAAATGACTTTTTCGCAGGGTTTCGACAGCTCCTCTTTTGTTACAACATTTACCCTATACATGCTCGGTCTTTACCCGGATATTCAAGAAAAGGTGTACCAAGAGTTGACTTCCGTCTGTGGAACGGACATCGAAAGAGACATTGAATACAACGACCTGAAACATTTGACCTATCTCGAAAAAGTCATAAAGGTTAATTTTTGTTAAATAGTTAAAGCAAAAGTATATAGAAATAAAAACAACAAGTACACTTCATTAACAATTCCCTGCCGTTGGCTGTAGATAACATATTAACTGAGGAGTAAAACTACCTTCCCCTCAACCCACTACAGGAACTAACCAATCAAGGAAGAGCTTCTAGACATCAGAGGTTTATAGAAAGTAGTACATGAAGCTGTTGATCCAAGCGTTAATTTTTGGTAATAAGGAACTTGCATCTGCCACTTTATGACCCTATTTACAGCTTGTTCCCTGTGCCACGGTCGGAAAGGTAATCATACGCAGCTCGGGGGGGGGGTCGACACTATTCTGGCATAATGGAGAACTTCTCATATTTCACGGCGCCAGCAAGTTTCAACGAAGTGTACTTTTTGTTTTTGTTCTGTATACTTTTGATTAAAGCAACTGTACCTCAAATTTTCCAATATTAAGTGAAAGCCAACAATACAATTTGCAGGAATCACTAAGGCTGTGTCCTCCAGCTCCAATAGTTGGTCGCCAGGTTACTGAAGATTTACATTTAGGTTCGTTTTCCGCTTATTATTCGTAATTACTCCATTGGAAGTGCATTTTGTAATTAATACTTTCGTATTTCTAAATGTTAATAGTATAATTAATTTTTATGAAAATGATCCCTACAATTCCATTTGCAAAACCTCTTCCAATATATCTTCCGAAGTCTAAATCCACTATCGTTTAGTTTTCGAAAAATATTCAACATTTTCTATTTCGGTACATTAGTATAAAATAATTCTATTGCAAATTTCTAGGCGATAAAATACTTAAAAAGGGTGTGGAGTGCGTGATTTTGATACAAGGCGTTCATCACGACCCCCGGTATTTCCCCAATTCGGAAATATTCGACCCCGACAGATTCAACCCGGAGAACGGCGAAGGAAGACACCCATTTGCCTACATCCCATTTGCAGCCGGTCCCCGCAATTGCATCGGTTCGGCAACACCTTTCTTTCAATAATTAATAACTTCATTTCTACAAATTAATTTCAACTGTTTTTCAGGACAAGCTTTCGCCACGATTGAATTGAAAATATTTTTAGTTAACGTTCTACGCCATTTCCGAATCACTTCGCAGTTACCGAGAGACAAAATAGTTCCTAATATTGCTATTTTCATGAAAATTCATGAAATGCCTCTCCATTTCGAGCCCAGAATCCAGAATAATTGAAAATCTATATATATATATATATATATATATATTGTATTTCAGAAGTAAAGGGACCCACCTGTAACAAGCCACATTAACTGTTCTGAACAATTTGGTGATCAATACAGCCTGGACAATAAAGCCGTCCCGCTGATAAAACCCTGTACAGTACTTTCTTCACAATGCAATCTGAAATATTATAACGTTAAACCAGAAAAGCATTGAACGAGTCGGTATTTTGTGAAATGCGGAATAAATATCGGTTACTGTGTTACGTTTTAAAACAATTTTTATTTATCCATAGTACGCCTGAATAAGTGATAAGGTTTAAAATTTCACCAATGCCCAAAGAGAGAAAATACGAATTTCTCTCTTCCTCACAAGGTTTGGGGGGTTATAAGCCCAATTTATTTCTCTGCTGACCGGGTGCCTAAGCGAAATGACTTGAGGAAAGTGAGAGATGGGAATCCATAAGTCGTTAGTATTTATACATTTCCACGGTAGAACGGCTCACCCTGTTTTTGGTGTATCTTCTTTCAGTGGGTCTCAAAAAAATAACGATACCTTTTAATAGTGAAATTTCAAACGTAAATGGGGAACTTAAAATTGGCTAAGTGGAACGTCACCCCCTCTTAAATCTTGCCGCAGTTGGCAGCCAAATTGGTGGATTCCAGCTATCCTCTCGCATTCAACCCTCCAAATTATCTCACGAACTTTAGCACCACCCCAACTGAGAGATTTCAATTGGAATGTTATTTGAAAAGGACGACATTTCTGTAAAGCTATTTATGTATTAGCTTATATAACTGAAATGAAAAACAAAGTATAGATTCGCTATTTTGTGTGCTTTCCAAAAACATCATTTTCGTAACAAAGTTTTGATAATTGGGGACACCATGGATCATAAGGATACAGGTTCCATGGGGATACTCCAATTCGTCGTTAGAAGTTTTTTTCACCGCATTTTTCTAGCGGATTTGGTATTTTTTGATGAAAAAGTATTACGTTACATCATAAGCATATCAAACTACCCGTAAGCGTGAATCGGCGGGAATTTAGCCACAGGCATGGGCATTGTCTAGGTAAAACTCGGGAGACAAGTCTTCCTGGTGGCACAAATGGAAAACTTTATTCAAATCGCGCAAGGGATGCTACCGTCAGCTTGGGAATAAATACAAGGATTAATATATAACTTAAACTTACCTATTATAAGCTCTACCTCTATTAATACTTGAGGTAAAATATAAAAACGTGGATTTTGAAGTTCGCGTAATAAAAGCATGCGGCAACCTACACTTTTCTCTTTTGTACTTATCCTAATCATAAGAATCCAGTTGTAGTGTGTACCATTATCACTAGGAGTCCATTTTCTTTAAAAATTCGAGATAATTTATTGTTCCTAATCTTAAAGTAACATTTTAAATCTTAAAAGTCAGTACTAAACCGATTACCCGATTTATTGCAGAAGCAGATGACTGCTTAGATTTCCGGGTTATAAGGTGGTAGGGGGAATGGGGAAGGAGAGAATTGCTTCGTTTTTCCTCTAGGCGGCGTAGAACCTCAAATTTCTCTCTGGCGCCCTTGTACAATGGTGATTACAAGTGGTCTTATTGTGAATTCACGCTTACGGGTGGTTTGATATGCTCATGGTTACATTAATTATAATTGTATTCTCTGCAGAGCTATAGGTTCTTTTCCCTCGAGACCCAGCTCCTTCCGACTTAATTTAGAAGTACCTAACATCTGCAAGTGTAACGCATATTTGGTTGCGGCGACCTTTTTGGCGTAGTGGGGAATCCATGATACGTAGAATTTATTAGAGATGGGCCGATACCAGTTTTAACCGATACCGATATCATTCGATACTTGCGAAACCGATACGTACCGATACCGATATTTTACCCGATCCTTCGAATAAACCGATATTAAACCGATACCGATATATTAACCGATATCAATAAGAAAATAGATGCTATAATATAGGTTGTGGAGATGGGCCGATACCGATCCCATATCGGTATCGGTACCGATATGTGACTTTAACCGATATATCGGTATCAGTTAATAATGAACCGATATTTTTCTTCAAAAAATATCGGGTAGAAATATCGGTTCATTTCTAATCGATACCGATATATCGGTTAAAGTCAAATATCGGTACCGATACCGATATGGGATCGGTATCGGCCCATCTCTAGAATTTATACTAATCGTTACCTTCATTTTTAAAGCATTACCTTCAATATTTTTTACATTTAACAAGGAATGAACTGGTACCGATACCAAGCGTTATATGGCGCTACATTTTTAGGTATTTCAGTAACGTATTGATGATAAAAATATCTCATTTCTACGACTGTCAATCGTGATGATTTCTCGTTTATATAAAAAGTACCTGAATTTAGTTTATCTAGCAAGTACCCCAGTAGCACAAGCCTTCCGCATAATAGTCGGTTAAAGGTCGAATAGTCGGTTTACGGTCCAGTCGGCTGTACCGTGCTTATTCCAACACTTTTCCGACTCATGGAGCCGACTACTTCTTTTAGTTGGCTATGCCGACATCTATCTGACAGTTGGAAC
The DNA here is from genome assembly GCF_054372755.1 of Phalangium opilio. Classification (NCBI taxonomy): domain Eukaryota; kingdom Metazoa; phylum Arthropoda; class Arachnida; order Opiliones; family Phalangiidae; genus Phalangium; species Phalangium opilio. Next base: position 66,876 of record NW_028324262.1, read on the forward strand.
TGAGATGGTTTAAAGTAGGCTTGCCTACCGTCTAGAAAATTCCAACTTATTTTTTTCCAATTGATTACCGACTCTTTCGCGCTAGTCGGTATTGTGACGTTTAAGAAGAGTAAAAATAAAAGCAAAGTTATGCTTAGGCCGTTTAGTAACCGACATTTATCCGACAGTTGGAACTGAGATGGTTTAAAGTAGGCTTGCCCACCGTCTAGTAAATTCCAACTTATTTATTTTCCAATTGATTACCAACTCCCTCGCGCTAGTCGGTATTGTGACGATTAAGAAGAGTAAAATTAAAAGCAAAGTTATTCTTAGGCCGTTTAGTAACCGACATTTATCAGACAGTTGGAACTGTGGTGGTTTGAAGTAGGCTTGCCTACCGTCCTAAACATGTAACCCATTTTTGCCAATTGATTACAAACTCCTTCCCGCTAGTCGTTTAAAAAGACGTTTAAAAAGAGTAAAATGAAAAACGAAGTTGTTGGTAGGCCTTCTTTTTCCGTGGGACGGTTTTTTTTGGAGTTTTACTATTCCGCATATGCCACCAAAATATTTTTGTTATATATTTAACTTATACTATATTTCGACCCACAATCAGAAGTTGATAATACTATATTTTTGGCAACACTAGAAACTTAACCTTACAAAAAACTGCAAAGCAAGAAAACACATCTGATTTTCTAGTTTGAATTTTCCCTCCTGTAATTTCTCGGGTCAGGTGACACGCCTCTGTTCTATTGGCGTAACTAAGGTAACGGCCTGTACGTCATCATCGAAGAGGGCGCTGCTAGTGCGAAAGCTTAAGCAAGTCAGCCTTTCCAGTATCTCTGACGCTGCTGAGTCATTAGAATGTTAAAACGAGATTTTTGTGGTCGAAAATGATTAGTTCTTGGCTTGCTAACTTTCAATTTCATCGCTAAGGTTCTTTGTCACACTATATAAACTAGAATCGTCTTCGTTTGTCACCGTAGGTTTGAATTTTGTTATTGAATTATCAATTAATCTACCTCTTAGAGCCAGTTTTATGCATAAGCCTTTGCTTTTCACCTAGCTTCTCATCTGCTGGGAACCAAAACTTAAACGTTTATGTATACCTTCAGTTTCTTTGTTTGAATATAAAAGAAGCAAGTGTTTTGGGGCGCTTGGAGTTCAAAAACCTTTTATATTAAGTATTTTAGAGATTTTTGGTTGTGAAAATAATACTGAATTCCAAAATAGATCTCCATTTGTTTTAGTTACAGAATTTTTATGCGGTTTCAAACATTTTAAAGGAAAAATGTGTGAAATAATACCCTTTAGAATTGTATGTTTTTCTTCTTCCTTAAAAAATCTGGAAGCGTATAATAATATTTTCATTAAGATTTTTGTATTTAAGAGATAGTAACTGGCCACAATGAATATTAATAAATGCTTCAATTGATGTAAATATTATACTCGCCCTGAAAAATTTTACTTTTTGTTGAAACCAATTAGCTAGGCAGCTAATATTTCCATTAGACTAGTCGTGCAATATCGAATACATTGTTTAATATTTGAAATTGTTATAATTGATGCTCAACCTGTATGTTACTTGAAATATTCAAAGTACAAATTCTAAAGTGATTTTCGTTGAAAATGTATTAAAGAAATTTCAATACTAGGTATCAGTATCCTTTACTATAAGCGAATGAAGCCTCGATTTCAGGCTTGATCGTTGCAAAACCGTCGGGCCTCGAGTTAAAGTTTGATCGTCGCAAAAGCGTCGGACCTCTTGCTGACAGGCGGTTAAGTCGACTCTCAAACGTGTTGGATGAGGGTCGTATTTCATTCGTGTCGTAACAGTCGGTAAACCAGTGGGCCATCGTCCCACCGGGCGGACATTTCGATTCTCAAACCCTTACTCAACCTGCCCTTTACCGACGATTTACCGTTCCTATACTGAAAAGCCGCGAAATCGTCGGATTGAGCGCGGCTTTAGGTAGGCATAATGACGCCGACATGTAGTCGGCCAACAGTCGTTTTATAGTAGCCTCAAAACAGTAGGAAAACCGGCGGGCCGTCGTCCCTCCAGGCGGACATTTCGACTTTCAAACCATTACTCTCCCGACTTATTAGTGTCTTTTTACCAACTCGTCGGTAACACACAAAGCCGACCATGTAGGCCCTACGTCGGCAGTGCTACTAGGGTAGTAAGTGAAAATAGCTATAAAATTGTTGATAAAAATAAAATGTAATATTTTATATCACCATATTTTGAAATGACAAGAAAGCTAAAAGTTAGTTTCCCAATTATTTTTTAAGTTTTGAATTAGTTTACCATTTTGCTCCAATAATTCAATAATAAATGACTAGCAATTACTAGAAGTACAAGAATAAAAGGGCCTCTCAGCATATACTAGTTAAAAAAGACAAGCCGTGATATTATTTTGAAAGTACCTCTAAACATTGTACTTAGTATATAGTACTAAGTACTATATATGAAATTACTCTTTATATTATTTCCTAGTATTTTTAATACTGTACTACAAAAAATATCGGTATCGGGTTTTGGATCATAGTGAGTAAATATCGGTATTGGTTCATGTTTGCACCGGTATCGATCGGTATCGGGTTAAGCCTGGTATAGGCCATGTCTACATTTAACTAATTAGAGAAAAAATGTAAAATTTTCTTACTTTCCAGTCTATCATTAAGAACTGCAGACTTGGGGTTTCTTTTATGAGTGGATTAGAAATAATGGTGGCTTCCTCATAATCAAAGAAAATAGGCTGACTTATTCGAGTTTTCGTAATGGGGTTTTCCACAACTCAGGGTTCGTACGGAACCTGGATAACCTGGAAAACCTGGATAAGTCAGGGATTTAAAACATTTTCCTAAAAAGTCAGGGATATGTCAGTGATTTCGTTTGGTATATTGAACCCGGCTTCGAGTAATGCTAAATATGAGCCAAGTGTGAAAAGTGGGCTCTGGTAAACACCTTAAAATGGTCAGGGATATTGCGAAAATTTGGTCAGGGATATCTTGGAAAAGTCAGGGATTCTGAATGTAAAAATTTCGTACGAACCCTGCAACTCTGCCAAGAGCAAGAAATGTTCCGTCAATGTGCAAAATCTGCACAAAAATTGTATACACTTTAAATAGAAATCTTCGGAAAAAAGTAGAATTTTCGATTCGCTAATTTAAATTTATTTCTTGCTTTGAACTTACGTTGTCCGACAGATTGGCATACTCTTTTACTGTTAAACCTCTGCATGCCTCAGTCTTATTAAGGATTACCTTATTTGCCGATTCAGACTTTTCCTAAGCAGATATTTTTGACCTTAGTATAATATCGGTTATATACCTTTTGAGGCTTGTTTTATACCAAAATTTCAACTCAAAACCCATTTTTTAAGAGAAACTTTGGTGCAAACCAAGCCTCATTAAGCGCAAAATTTTAGTAAAATATCTACAACGAATTTATAGACTCTATCCCTGAAAAGGCATCCGCATAAACAAATGAAGTTCCTAATTGAAAATATTTAAAAGTTCAGCTAGCTAATTGGACCAAGTCATCTTGCGACTTATTGCCACTTACCTAACGCCTTTACAATGCATAGAGGGGTGGTGGCTAGCCCCTATGCCACAGCTAACCGACAGCGCCCTATACTAACTATTACCGTTAACCTCTGCAAGTTTTGATGGAAAGGAGAAACCGGGTTAGACCGCGGAGGAAAACTCCTTTAACAAGCGGGGAGAGAACTTGCAAACTCTACGCAGAAGGATTTCTTCCCAGATTTTTCACCCGGTGCCACAGTCCGGGATCGAACCCGGGATCCTCTTGCTGCGAGGCGAAAGCGCTAACCGCTACGCCACCCCACCGTAGTGGTCTTCAATGTGAAACTTCATCTTCAGATAATAATTTGTAATCAGAATTCCAATGAATATTCTGCATTGATTGCATTCGATTGCCTGTAATTTTATTCATCAGATAACACATAAATTAGCATAAGTATTTGAACTTCTCATGCTTGTATAAATTTCGCATATTTCTTAATCATAGTTGGTTTCTGAGCGATGACGTTGTTGAAAGTGGTTTTACGAAGCCTTTTTAATTTTAGCTGATAATATTTAAGCAACTTTTAGGGGCTCTACTGTTTTTGTGTTTGTGGGTAGTAGTCTACTTATAGTACAAAAGAGTTAACGTTTTTTAGCAAAACTTGGTACAAAATCTTGGAGTTGTCACATTTGCAAGAAATTCATATGATTGATGATTCCAGAAGCACATAGATAACAATAAGAAGTCTACAAGCTGGGGCCCGGCCTTCCTTAGCTTTAGCTGTACACGCCGTGTAATCTGTGCAGAAAAATGTCATCTCCGCTTCCCGTTTCTTTGGCAGCCAATCGGGAATGAGGAGGGTTTAGATACTTTACGTCATCAAACAATTTTACGGCCATGGCGCGCCAAGCGTTGATTCTTGACAAATCGTCAACATTTTTGCAAGTGTTAATATTTAAGATTAATTATATGGCGATAAGATAATATTTCATTGATGTTATCAAATGTAGAAGATAAAAGTTAACTTTCGATAAAGGGAAAATGGAAAAGTTGCTTAAAATTGGGGATATTATAAAGTACTATCCACCAGGGTCTCGCACATGGAAGCGAAAGGGACAAAGCTTGTTGTACTTTACCTTTACTGAGCACCTTGAGTCGTTCTCTCGAGAACTGATGGAAACTAAGGCCAATGTTCACTCACATTTTGAAGTGGGTGCTCTGCCTAAGTCCCAGTATAGTTCCACCGTTCAACAAGTCCTGAAGAAAGTCACTGACCGCCAAGGTAGAGCGAGTAATGTCGTAGTGTTTGGCTCCTATGACGGGGCGTCTGATGAGCCGGGAACAGCTGCCCCCTGGTTTGAATCGACCCTGGGTCTTAATGCGGGGTGTGTACGTATTGCCGCGTGTACTGTACTCGTCTCAAGGGAAAGCCCGGAAAGCCGCGTCCTGTAAAAATTAGACTTGAGGATGGGAGTGCGAGAGAGCCCATTCTTCAGCGCGCCCCTACTCTGAAGGATAAACCTGGTTTCGAGGCAGTGTTTATAAAAAAGAATTCAAATCATCAAGAACTCTGGTCACGCCGACGGTACCTTGGACATCAGCGCAAAAATTCGCGCCCTTTGGCCGGGACCTCTGATGAGGCAAGTGCTCATTGAGGTTGGCGAGGGAGAAGGAATCAACGCCGCAGAAGACGTGTAAATAAGAGTTGTTTTAAACTGTCATTTTTGAATGTACAAAGCGGTCGTAAACGCGAACTATGGTCGGAACTTTACCCTCAGATGCTCACAACAAACACTGCTGTCTTTGCTGTTGCGGAAACGCACTTCCGCGACGATGAAATACCTGAATCCTGCCCTGGCTTTCATTGGTTTGGGCTTAATCGACGTTGTGATGACAAAAAAGGGGGCGGTTTGGGTGTCGTGGTCGCGGATCCTACCCCTTGTCGGCTTGTGCGGTCGTGTTTTGAGCATATGTGGGTGGAAATTTGGTGTGTCGCGTTTGAGATTCTTCTTGCCGTCGTGTATTTCGCGACGGACAAAGAGGATTCCAGTTGAAATAGAGGTATTTTTCAGTGTCTCTCGAGAGACCTAGCTCAACTCAATGCCGATGGTCGTAGGCCGATCTGCATTATGGGCGATTATAATGCTCATCTTCCTGACCTTGATGGGCGGGGCAATTTGACGAGCCGCCGACTTGTTTCGTGGGTTTTAGATCATGACTTGACGATTGTAAATACCCTATCTGAAGAGTGCGCTGGCCAAACCACATGGTCGGTTCGAGGAATGTCATCCACCATTGACTATTCCCTTTGTAATGAGCGGTTTATGTCTCTTCTATCGCGAATGGAGGTTGATGAGGACGGTCTTTTAAGCCTGGGAAGCGATCATAACGCAATAACCTTGACTTTAAACGTTTCCCTGCGGGGTAGCGCGGGTGTAGTTCCTGTGTCAACCACTTAGCGGTGGCGAACGAACGATTAGCGCAAAGTCGAGGTCTATAGCAAGGCAGTCAATGAAGCATTACTTCGTGACAAGGTGACGACGCTTGATGACTTCCAGTCGGTCGTACCAGCTCGGCCCTTCTGCGGGGAGAGGTGCGCGACGACCCCTGAAACATTGGTTTGACAATGAGGTGAAACAGGCTATAGAGCGACGTAAGGAGGCTAACAGGAGGTATCGTAGGGCAGCTCGTGATGCTCGTCTACCCAACAGTGCTGTTTCGCCTCATTTCCTAGATACGCTATGGCAATCGTACCGCACGTTTAAGAGGGACGTGGCCCAACTCGTAGCGCGTAAAATTGGTGACGTAAACCGGGAGACGGAACGTGATATCCTTTCCGATAAACGATAGGCGGGAAAGAAATTTTGGCGGCTGTTTAATCCGCCACCTGCGAATCTGGTCGTGGCGTCCAATAAGGCGGAGGATGGTGTTACGGTTCTGTCTTGCCCTAAGGACGTACGAACGAGGGTGGCTGATTTCTTCCGGGCGGAGGAGGCTCGCTTCCTTGAGTACCATGCCTTAATGCCGCTGCTGCCTGCTCAAGGGGAATGGGTTGTGGAGTATAGTGACTCTCTCTGCAGTGCAGTTTTGTTACCAGAAGTTGATGCTGCACTAAAAGCTTTTCCTGCGGGGAAAGCTGGGGGTGAAGACTCTATATTGTACGAACTTTTAAAATATCTGGGGGGTCGTTCACGACAGGTCCTGTGTGACCTGTTTACTGATGTTATAGACCGGGCCTCTTTTCCTCAATCATGGGGGTTAACTGAAATTAAACTCTTGTTTAAAGGCGATGGAAAAGACATAGAACACCTATCATCGTTCCGTCCAACTGCCGTCTCGCAGTGTCTTTCGAAACTGTTTATCGCGATCTTAAAAGCTCGGCTAGGAACATTTGTCGAGGGCGGTCAGACAAGATTCTTGGTGAGATGCAGAATGGGTTCCGTAGGGATAGAAGGGGGGCTGATAGCCTTTTATTGTGACGCAGTTGATGGACATTTCTCGACTTGAGCAGCGTCCTCTGTTCCTAGCTTTCCTTGACCTCCGCAAGGCGTATGATAGCGTTAGCCGTCCAAAATTATGGGAGACCTTGAGATCATTGGGAATTCCTGGTCGGTTCGTTGCTCTGCTAGCTGCCCTTTATACGTATGTACAACATCGGTTCTGGTTTGGTGGGTTAGCTACGGAGTTCCTCCCTAGTGCGGTCGGTTTGAAACAGGGCTGTCCCCTATCGCCGCTCCTCTTTGCCTTATACTAGGAGCCCCTGGAAAGAGCCTTTAGAACGTCCAATTGCGGTTTTTCCCTCTGTCTCCCTGGCGCCTCGAGTGTGGAACTCAGGATATCGGGGGGTTTCTTCGCTGATGACATTTTTGTAGCTGCATAATCGAGGGTGAATTTGCAGGGTATTCTGGATTTTTGTGGGCTGTTTGCGCCCGCTGCCAGGTTAACCTTTAGAACCGAAAAGTGCGTTGTTCTATCTGTCAACGCGCCTATGGGGGAATCGCCGGGTCCTTTTTCCCTTCAAGGTGGTGCTCTATTGGAGGTAGGGGAGGTGACATATTTGGGGGCCAAATTGACAAATAGGGTGTATTTCTGAGGAGCCAGGATACCTACCAGGCTGCGAAAGCTAATCGCTTGGCCGGAGCCATTAAACACAAGGGCTATCGCTCGTACAATAAATGTAGTGTCATGAGGACGCCGTGGAAGACTGTGGCGGTTCCGGTCCTTACTTATGCGAATGAGGTGCTGTGTCGGAGTGCCACGACGTATCGTCGTCTCGATCAGGCTCAGTTCTCTGCCGGAAAGGCTGCTTTAGGTGAAAATGTTTTGACTGCCCATGCGGCAGATAAGGGGGAAATGGCTTGGTCGACCTTCGAGGAGAGGGAAGCTGCGTTTTCTGGGGAGGCTTTGGTATATGGACGACTCACGCCTTGCTAAGCGCGTCTACCTTTACATCCGCGCGATGCCCCGTAAGACTTCGTGGTTACAGCGCGTGGAACGCCTACACGAGCGTTATGGTGCCGGTGTGTCAAGGCGCGACGTTGACTCCCTGTGGGATTGGTACAGGGTTATAGATCAGGTGGTGGTCGAAACTTCGCAGGAACGGTCGCGAGTGGAGCTTAGTCGGCATCCGAGCCTGACTCGTTACGCTTTGAAGGAGCGGTAGACCCTTGAGCAGTTTTATAACTCCATCTCGAGTAGTTATCTTTTTTTGGCCAGATCAGGTGCTCGTGTTTTTGGGAACGCAGACCCTGTTTGTGCTCTTTGTGGGGCAGCGCGAGAGGACGTGGAACACATCCTTATGGTGTGTCTGGTCCTTACTCCCGCGAGGGATTTGTACCGGAATTTTGGGAATCTAACCCTTGAGGATAGGCTGGTTCTTGGGGGTGATTTTGCGAATGGCGTCATTGAGGTCACAAAATTGGTTTTAAGTCGATGGGCGTCTTTACGCCTCCAGAGCTCTTCGTGATCCGTTCTGCATCTCACCAGCATTTGGGTTATTTTTGTTTTGTTTCATAATTAGCGGCTGCATAATTTTGTATGTTTATGTATATTCCATTTATTTTATTATTGTGACCTGATTCTTTGTCCTTAGCCAATTTGGTTTAGCTATTGATATTGATATTGTTATTGTCGGTATATTTGATTGTTACAAATTTTGTATATATTTTTTGGACCTGTGAACCCTTGCGGATTCCTCCCTGATTCGAAAGGGATTATTTGGGTCATTGAAACATTTATTCATTCATTCACTTACATTTTCGTTTATTTTTGCTAAGGTTGATTGAAGAAATGGTTAGGAAATTTCAATTCCACAGCATTAGTAGGGACTTTTGGGAAATTTATTACGATACGGTTAACTGAGAAATTCAAATAAGTTGGAAAGGTTAATATATTATGCAAATTGAAGTAATTTTTAAGGCCAAGGCTTCATAACCTTAAAGAGAGTATTAAGTAAGTCAGTCGTTCATGGGCAGTTTCATTACGTTAAAGGGAGTATGATACAAATCTAAAATTATATAATTTTATTAATAATTAATAAAAATTAGTCAAATAAAAATTAATTGCCCTATTAGCAATAAAGTAAAAGATAAAGGTAGTTCGTTAGACTCGTAATGTATTGTAGACAACAGTCAACGTAAGGCATAGGCTTAATTTAAAATTCATCTAGATTATTTAGGAATCTTTGGCCAAATCGTAGAACATTGATTGCTCATTCTTCAAGAGGGCATCTGGAGAGTCGAATTCTGTAACTCGGCCTTGATCGAGAACCATCACCCTATGAAGAGTTAAGGCATATCTAATTAGCCAATGATTTTAAGTCATTTGTCGTAGTCCAAGATGATGTTTATTCTGTGCGCGATGGTGATGATGGTATTGGAAAATTCCTTCTTGATGGTCTCTTGAATGAGATTGTCGGTGTCTATGTCGACCGAGGCAGTCACTTCGTCCAAGATCAGGATCTTGGTGTTCCTCAACAAGGCGCGAGCCAAGCAGACCAACTGACGCTGCCTGACGATTTATTTTAGGCGATTTATTATGCGAAATTGCCAATAACGAAAGAGTGACAAATTTATTTTGTCGGGGAACGCATCATCGAAACACCTCGGTGTTTATACTAATTCCAAATTTATATTGTCCGGGAAAACATATTAGAACGATGAATTTAAATTCGCATTATTTAGTCAATTTCAAATCCCCTCGCTCAATCAGCGATACAACTTTTAGCTAAACAAATCGCGCCGGGGAACAGTAAATACGTCATAGACGCGTTTTGACAGGCGGTGGCCCAACCGTATACGGTTATGTTTTCGTCGATCTTATACCGAACACCCCCGACCCCCGATTCTACCCGGAGAACAATCGGAGGTCTTTCAACCGAAATAACGGAACGACGAAAAGAAGTTAGTGAAAGTATAAATAATCGTACCGCGAGTTGGATAGTTCATTCGGAACCGCGACGTCGTCAGTCACGGTCAACAATGCCAGGATTTGTCGATTTCTCGTCGAGAATCGATAGATGTTGAAAGAGATCGCGGTGCTAATATCGGAAACGAACGAGAGTCGAGTGTTTACGTTTAATCCTCCCTTTCCCTTCTCGAAACTTTCTCGCGAAGATAAAAGGGGATGTTAGAGAAAAACATTTGCGATTTATACTCCACTGTTTAAAATAACTATCTGACACCTTTAGAGGTGTTTCCTAATGCATCCCCAGTAGCACCTTTATTGTTGTTTAAAAGCACCCTTCCAGAGCATGTCATAAAGCAACTTTGATAATGGTGCAAAATAATACCTTCACTGAAGGTGCTTTTTAAATCCTGTTAGGTGTTAAAAATCACTTTGAATAGAGGTGTATACTAGTGATCGTACGGGGTGAAGTCGGGTTTTAAAAAATTCGGGGTGGACCCGTAGTAGAGGGTAAGATATTATTGATGGTCGCGCTTTGTGATAGAGTAGATAGGAACTCGAATCTGATTAGGGCGAGCTTGAATATTTAATTTTTTTCTGTCTCGAGGCTTCTAAAGCCAGTAGAATACTGATATATTTCGGCAATTTCATTGTTGTCCGCCAAAAGCCTATGTATTAATTGTGTCCTAAGTTGCGACCAATTGATTTCAAAATTGAAAAAGTGGTAGAAGAGTTTTAGGAGTACCTGAAACCCCATTCAGCCACTGCCCAAGACAAAAGACAAGGACAATTTGAAATCTTTACAGATAGAAGTTGCGCCTGTTCAGGGACAATTAGTTACCCCAATCCCTTCCACGACGTTCTATCAGATAGCAATGATATGGCAGATTCGCCTACTATTGGATTCAGTAAAGCAGTGATAACTTGGAACTAAATTACTGAAAATAAATTTCTTGCATTACATCAGTGAGCACAAAATAGAGGAGAGCCGGAGAGACCAAATTCTCCGTCAGCCCCCCTTTCAAAAATGTTACCAGTGCCACTGGCTCTCTAGGAGCGTGGCGCACATGCGCAATCGGCTCAAGCGAGAGAGAAAAAAATCAGAGAAGTTTGTTTACGTTATTACGGCCGAGGCTTAAGTTTTACGGCGATACTCCGATACTCGTGCCGCTTCGTGAATCGCGCGTGCCGCGTGCGTGCTTACAGAGCCTCGGCGACGATTATTATCAAATTTGTTTCATGTTTTTAATCTTCTGACCCTTTCCAGTGTTTTATTTTTAACCTCTTAATATTCACAGAAAAATAATAAATATGGTTATAATACAGGGTTGCCACGGAATTTTCAGAACCAAATTCCCTGACTTTTCCAGGTTTTCCCTGACCTTTTCGGGCCGAAAGTGTAAATGTTTACAGCACGTTTTAAGTGCTTATAATTAAATAAACTCGATCTACATTAAGTTTTCCAATGTATTTGTTTCACCAAAATTATTAAGAAACATTTTAACTATAAATAACAGTCCGAGAGATTTTTTGAAGGCATTTACTTTATAGAAACAATTCTAGACATTTTTAAGGATTGCTCTAGAGTTTTCTTGGTTAAGAGAGAGGATGAGGCGAAAACTTTCATTACTCTTCCGATAAAGACTTATCCCCAGAAATTTTACCCACTAAAATCAAATTCCCCCCCTCTCTCTCTAACCGTATTTTCGGGTATACCCTTTTTGAATTTCCCTCTCAAAGGATCACGTGTGCGCGAGGTAGGTGCGCGTGAGAACCATGGTGCCCGTACCTTCCCCCTTCTAACTTTGACTCTCCTTTGGATTTGTGCTCCCTGATTACATAGTACATAGCTACTATGTATAATTTTTTAGAATATGTTAATTAAGTTTATTTTATTAAGAAGGAAAACCCCGACCCGATTTTCCGGGGTTTTTTCGCAACCCGACCCGGAGCCCGACCCGACAAAAATCGCACCCCGTACGATCACTAGTGTATACTAATGCCAGAAAGCGTTTATAAACCCTTTATCTAGCAGAAGTGTTCGTTTAAAGGTAGAAGTGCACCTAAGCTGGAAATGTAGAGTAGTTCAAAGTGTAACAGCACAAGAGTTTGAAGTTGATGTTTCTTTTATTCGTACCAATAACATCGTTATTTGTTGTTTTAAGGTACTGCTCAGAATGTCCACTCTTATGCTATTACACTTTGAAAAACCTTTACAATACCAGCTTAGGCACACTTGTATCTTTAAACGTACACTTCTGCTAGATAAAAGCTCATAAACGTTCTTGGATAGGACGCTATGGAAATTGTCAAAACAAAATGGACACTCTGATATGTCTTATTCCCCGCGTGTGCGAATTTCCTGGTTTTAGTTTTCTATGTTTGAGGGCCGTACCTCCGAAATTAAATGTTTTAGACCCCATTTTCTTTGACGCTTTTCGCTCAATCTGGCCCAAAAAACAATCCCTTTAAATCTATGGCAAACTTACCAGTAATACCCTGTATAATGCAAATAAATACTTCTTACAAACAAAACGAATGCTTTACTTCTGATATAGATAAAGAATCGCTAGAATTTATAAGAAACGTAAGAAAATGGAATAACTACTGGCCATAATGTATAAAATGACAATTGGTCATAACGTCGAATGATCTACCAATTGATTAACGGGGTCTTGTCGAAGTGGTTCGATTCTGACTAGATCGATGATACTTGAAGTGTCAATTATGTTGACAGTGTCTCTAATCCATCCACCATTTTGTAATAATTATCATTCAACGCTTTACTCATTACCAAAGAAGGATAGAAATTTGAAAACAATGACACTGTATCGTAATTAACAAGTTTAATATTTCCATGTCAATGTTTTATTGCTCGTAAAGGTACCATGTTGTATAAAACATTGTCCGCTGTAGACACGTGCGTGTTTAATTCAGGTGACTATACCGAAAACCCCGATCCGTCTCTCACCGATGAGAGAGGTAACGAACGCGGTAAGTAGCATGTTTAGAATTCCTCTTTTTCGGATGTCAACGATTCTTCGATAGGGACTTTTCGGTAGCGCGATCGTTAGAAAATTTTCGGTAGAGCAAACGAACATCTGACTTCTAGGGAGCTGTAATATGATCCACTTCTGATTTAACGTTTATGTAAAAATTATTGTTGTAATTATAATAGATATATGTATTAAATTCCTCGTTTACGCCATAATTTAGTGTATAAATTTTATCAGTGCCTTTTTCAGTATTTTTTCTACGAATAAACGGTGCTATTTCAAAAATTGAAATACTAATATGTTTTAGAAAAAATAACAGTGTGAATAACTCGAGAAAACATATTAATCCTATCTATGGACCAAGTTGCTTAGATTGACCAAAAATAACGACGTATATCTCTACTAAGCAGGGTTGTTGATTTTTTTCATTTTTTCAAAAAAATCAAAAAAATCGATTTTTTTGATTTAAATCGGATTTTTTTGATTTTAATTGATTTATTTGATTTTTTTGATTCTTATTGAATTAATAGATAGTAAATTACCAACATGAAAACTTTTGAGTCAAAATTAACCAAAAGCAAAATAATCATGACATTTAAGCAGCTATTGGACAGGGTTGTTTGATTTAAATCAGTTTGATTTAAATCACTGATTTAAATCATGATTTAAATCAAGCGATTTTTTTAAAAAAAATCATTTGATTAAAATCAAGAATATATTTTTATTTTAAAAAAACGTTTTCTAAGATTCCAAGAAGTAGTTTAAGAAACTCGAGAAGAAACTTAACTAGAAAAGACCTAAAATTAAAAATAATCATGGTTTTGGTATATTTCAATGTAAGTTTTTCCCAGAACTCCAGTTTGTCTTGCTGGAATGGCTAGGAAATGAAATAGCGGTCAAGCTAGATTTTTTATACAAGCATTTGAATAGTAATAATATCCAATAGCCGCTTAAATGTCATGATTATTTTGCTTTTGGTTAATTTTGGCTCAAAAGTTTTCATGTTGGTAATTTACTATCTATTAGTTCAATAAGAATCAAAAAAATCAAATAAATCAATTAAAATAAAAAAAATCCGATTTAAATCAAAAAAAATCAACAACCCTGCTATTGGATATTATTACTATTCAAATGCTTGTATAAAAAATCTAGCTTGACCGCTATTTCATTTCCTAGCCATTCCAGCAAGACAAACTGGAGTTCTGCGAAAAACTTACATTGAAATATACCAAAACCATGATTATTTTTAATTTTAGGTCTTTTCTAGTTAACTTTCTTCTCGAGTTTCTTAAACTACTTCTTGGAATCTTAGAAAACATTTTTTTAAAATAAAAATATATTCTTGATTTTAATCAAATGATTTTTTTAAAAAAATCGCTTGATTTAAATCATGATTTAAATCAGTGATTTAAATCAGTGATTTAAATCAAACTGATTTAAATCAAACAACCCTGCTACTAAGTAAACAACACAAAGTGACGTTGCTCTATTAGCAATAAAGTAAGTGATAAAGATAGTTCGTTAGAATCGTATCGAACTGTACATAATATTAAAAGTAAGGCATAGGTGCTTAATTTAAAGATGATCTAGATTATTTTTGCATCTTTGGCCAAATCGTAGAACATTGATTGTTCATTCTTCAAGAGGGCATTTGGAGAGTCGAATTCCGTAATTCGGCCCTGATCAAGAACCATCACCCTATGAAGAGATAAACGATGACAAATTGGCCAATCATTTTAAGCCTGTTTATTAGTTTGGTAAACTAACTTGTCGTAGTCCAAGATGGTCTTTATTCTGTGCGCGATGGTGATGATAGTACAGTTGGAAAATTCCTTCTTGACGGTCTCTTGAATGAGATCGTCGGTGTCCATATCTACCGAGGCCGTGGCTTCGTCCAAGATCAGGATCTTGGTGTTCCTCAGCAAAGCTCGAGCCAAGCAGACCAACTGACGCTGACCGACGCTGAGGTTGTTACCTCCTTCGGCCACGGGATGATCCAGTCCTTACTCGAGTGACGCCACAAAGGATTTCAGGTGCGAGTGTTCAAGGGCAGCCCACAGTCGCTGGTCATCTTTTTGTCCAAAGGGATCCAAGTTGAGTCTGAGCGTGCCCGAGAAGAGGACGGGTTCTTGGGGGATGATGGTCAGCCGCGAACGCAAATCGGACAATCCCAACCCCTCCACCTCCACTCCGTCTATGACAATCTGACCGCACACCCCCTCGATGAGACGGAAGAGCGCCAGCGTCAGCGACGATTTTCCCGCTCCTGTCCGCCCCACCACGCCCACCTTCTCTCTGGCTTCGATCCTGACATCGATGTCCTTCAAGACCAAATCCAATCCCTCTCGGTATCTGGTACAGTAGTTCTTAAATATGATTAGCCCTCGTTGAGGCCAATCAGATGGGGGTTCAAATTCTGGTTTCTTCCACTCGGCCTCGGACTCCAAACGACAGTATTCGTCAACTCTTTCTATGGAGACGACATTTGATTCCAAACCCGTAACGGAAACGATGAAGAGTTTCAGATATTGCAGAAGCTGTTAGATCAAAATATTAAATTAGTACTTAATCTGTAGAAAATAAATAGTTGTTCCACGAAACAGAGAAGCCTGCACAATTTCTTTTCAAAATTCCGGGGAAATTATCATTAATCAATTAGATAATCCAATGTATTATCTTTCATAAATAGGACCTGATAACGACCTGAATGCATAATAGTATATGTTCAAAAGTATATACAGTGTGGAAGAGATCAGAGCAACATCTACCTTTGTGGAAAACCCCCAAAACCCCTGACGGACTACTTCACTGTTCGTATAAACGTCCTGTGTCGTAGACGAATGGCAGCCTACTCCAACCGAGAAAAATTGGACATGACGTTTATTTTGGGTAAATGTCGCGGTAACGTTCAACAAGCGGCATTGCTTTATGCCGAACGCTTCCCAAACCGACGAAGGCCGGTTCGAAGAACCTTCACGAACATTAGAGGCAACCTACGAGATTTCGGGAGTTTCGTCGTGCAAGACCGTCAACGTAGAAGATACCGTATAATTGGTAATCATCATAGGGAAGTCGACATTCTAGCACGTTTTGAAGCCAATCCTCATACTAGTAGTAGAGCGGTCGGAGAAGAGGTTGGTCTAAGCCATTCAACCGTTCTTGCCATTTTACATCGGCATCACTACCGGCCCTATCATATCCACCTCCATTACGCCTTAGCGGACGATGACTACCTAAGACGTCAAGACTTCTGTCTTACCATGCGCGAGCTAATTGAAGCCGATCCATTGTTCTTAAGAAAGGTTCTTTTTTCTGATGAGGCGACATTTCACAGGGATGGTACGGTAAACCGACATAACTTACATTACTGGACCCAACGAAATCCATACTGGTTACATTACCATAAAATTCGATGGAAGATAAATGTTTGGTGTGGCATTCTGGGGAACAGAATCATCGGACCTTTCTTCTTCGAGGACAACATTACTGGTGACATTTATTTGCACTTCCTGCGCCACGAGTTTAGTGATGCGATAGACGCATTACCATTAGCAGTGATGCGGGACCTGTGGTTCCAACAGGATGGTGCGCCACCACAGTGGGCGGTCAATGTTCGCCAATGGCTAACTGAGCACTTTCCAAACCGTTGGATCGGTAGAGGTGGACCAATTCCGTGGCCAGCAAGATCGCCTGACCTAACCCCACTTGATTTCTTCTTATGGGGATATGTTAAGGGGGAGGTGTATGCAACAGAACCTTTAAATGTAGTCGACTTGAAGGCCAGAATTCGAAGCGCAATTGAACGAATCACTTCTCAAATGCTAGGAAACGTAATACAAGGCATGGACAATCGTCTTGAAGAGTGCCTACACCACGACGGTAGGCACATCGAACAATTACGCTGATGGGTTTACCAAACAGCCCTTTAATTTGTAGTGTGATGCCTTAGTTCCTAAGCTTAATCGTAGGTCTTTAACGTTTCAAAGTGCGTATCATTAAACGATATTCACTATGATACTTGTTGCACGTTCTCATTTGCATACAATGACACATGTCACACCCTGTATACGAGCTCGAAAATGTACTGCAGTGAAGTAGTCCGTCAGGGGTTTTGGGGGTTTTCCACAAAGGTAGGTGTTGCTCTGATCTCTTCCACACTGTATATCAAAACAAAAAGTCTCGAACAAGCAGGGGATAGGGTATCAGATCAAACTCTTTTCCCCAAATTATTACCACTGTTCCAGGGGTACTACACGTCATCGTCACTGGGAGAGTTAAAACGTTTGTAATTTTCTCGTCAGGAAACGTCTATTAAACGTATTATTGAAAACCTACTAGAATGGCTGCCAAACTAGCTTTACGAAGAAACATAAAGGAATAACAGCAGTCACGTGTGCCCAACCTAAAATTACACTGTCGATAAACTTGACAACAGTGATATTTGGCTTCGTTTTGCTATATAAATCTCCCATTCAAACCCCTAAATACAGTTCCAATTTGGAAAAATTCTTCGTTAATTAAGTAACATTTTAACCTTCTTATTTTTTGCCACTTAAGTGACTTTTTACCTCTCCGAGTGACATATGTCACGGGGATGTAAAGTGTCTGTCTGTCCCTTGTTATACCCCGGGGACCGAGTTCCCAGTTTTCAAATCGGAGCGAATGCATTCTCAAATTCCGGACCGTGTTCACAGTTACCGGAAATCTGGAAAATTTTATTCCACTTACACTGGCTAACTGCACCATCTTATGGGCTTTGTCTGTCCTGAATGTCGTCTAAACTGGACATTATTCTGGTTTTGTCCATCCCACTAGGACACCAGTCTGTACTTACTGGCTTCTAACCACAGCTATTTTCTGGGTTTTTTTCCATCTCACTTGGACACCAGTCTGTACCTATACTGGCGTTTAAATACAACAATCATCTGCCTTATGTCCATCCCACATTGACACCAGTCTGTACTTACTGGTCTCTACTTCACCATCATTAAGGTAAAGATATGCGCGGCGATCGGCTACTAGAAACGTCTAACCTACCAAATACACTGTTCTAATCTATAGCTGCGGTTCGAAATATTTATATACTACCGATTTGAGTTAGGCGAAACAACAGGCGCATGCTTTGTTTCTAACTTAATTATTAGTCAAGTCACTCAAGAATGTTCAATTTTTCTTTTTAAAAACGATGTAACGCGCAATAAGGTGAATAATGAAGAAAATATTTAATTTTAGTTATATTAATTTTAATATTCTGAGAGAGCGGTATAGCTCTCTTAGATAAGACTTCATACTGCGCTTAATGTATTTAAGGTAGTCTTGTTTCTCAACTCAAATTTAATACAGAAAGAGTAGCAATGTCGTCTAGGAGTGTGTCTGTGTGTGTCCATCCGTACTGCGTTAGCAGTTCGCCTTGTGTTGATATGTTAAAGAAATCCTGCGAAGCCTTAATATTATCTTTTTTCGTAATGAAAAACGAAAACATGGAAATATTTTTCGGAATTTCGATGGCTATATTAGTTTCGTAGCTATAAAGCTCTGTTTCAGTTGGATTTTAAAAGAACATGTTTTAATATTAATATTTGAAATGTGTGAATACTTAAATTAAACTATACTACATTTGTATAAAGACCAAACTTTGATCTTTAGAATAAAAAAGAAAAGATCGAACGTTTATAGTTTCTTCTGTTAAAAGAGAAGTCCAGGGTACCTAACATTAGACGGTCCTTAAATTAACGGCCTCGTTTAGAATATATCGAAATCATTGATAAAAATAGTTGGAAAAACCAAAATATTACTTCTCCGAGTCGAGAGGACTACTACTACAAACTTATAAACCTAGATATAGAATTATTTCTCTTTTTTGAAGTAAAAATATACGAATTATTAAAGCAATATTCCAAACATAGCGAATATATAGTAAAGCAGACGAAATTTTACGTCCAATAAATATATGTCTTGGACACATGAAAATAAGTCAATTAGGGAAAAAACAGGAAATGAAGTGTATAACTTTAGGAGATATATAACCTTTATGTGTTTGAAAAGGCCCAATTGTCTACGCGTCAACTGTTAACCCTTTATTCTCATAGCTACATTCACAACTGCTTTGCAGTATAAACACTATTGTCTCGTTTCACCTCAACGATATTCTCAGTTTGTCAGCATGAGTGTTAAAGTTAAATATCACCAAAGCTGGCTTGTGATTAGACGCAATGAAAGTCAATGCGCACCATAACATGAATGAAAACTCCGAAGCTTCAACCCGACTAGGATAAGCCCTTTAACTGATCTAATTGCCACCATGATGCTTTCTTCTTTTTATTATTTAAACTTGTATTTATTTTTCGGCTCACTCTGAACCGTTAATGTCTCTTCATTACAGACTTGAGAGACTTGACTATTATTGACGCTTGAAATGATACGCCTGTTGCTTTGCCTTACTCACATCGGTATAGTATATAAAGGTTTCAAATCTTAGCTATGGATAAAAACAGCGCAATTTCGTAAACCTTTGGTGGAAGCCCCACCGTTGGGAGGCTAGAAGTTTCTCGTAACCCTAGCCGATCGCCGCGTGTCTTAACCTTAACGATGTTGATGGAGAAAGAAGCCAGTATGTACTGACTGGTGTCCATGTGGGATGGACAAAAGACCGGATGATTGTGGTGTATAGAAGCCAATAACTACAGTCTGGTGTTCACGTGGGATGGACAAATTACCAGAAGATGGTGGTGTTAGACAATGGTGTTATAGCCATTGTAAGTGGAATCCAAATTCCTGGTATGGAAATTGAGAACACATTTGCCCTGATTTGCCAACTGCGAACGCGGTCCCCTGAGGTGTAACAACAGACAGACACGTCAAAATTAGACCCTCTCCATGACATACGTCACGCAGAGAAGTAAAAACTTACACTTTCCCTAATTACGATTAATGTCCAGTTAATTGACCCTAAAATTGAATAGAGCAGCTGCGCCACGTGAAAAACTCGCACGCACGCCGTTAATGGCCAAATGGACAGCGAATAGGAGCGGAGCCTACGTTAATCAAGGCCCGCGCATCCTAGCTTTCGAGGATTTATTTTTGGCATTTTAGTTTGCCGCTTGTCGCCGCTTGGTGCGCTCTTGAGATTACGGTTTTAAATTTAAAATCTGCTTTTCGCGGGTGATTGGAACACGTGTCGCAATCCAAATCATGTTTCGTACGGGGAGAGAGAGAGAACAAGGCGCGTACGTAAACTGCCTGGGAGCGTTATAACAGCTGGGTGGAAAGGGCATAATTATTATTATTGTATTTCTTACATAGTTATTATTTTATCTCTTATAATTATTTTAACTTTCTAATAAAAATAACATGATTTTCATCTTTCTAATTTAATAATTATAAATTTTATCTTTCAAATTTAATAAATATTATAAATTTTACCTTTCTAATAATAATGAATGAATGAAATTTTGGTTTATTGTCCATACAAAATAAATTTTGTCTTTCTAATAACAATTATTATAAATTTGGTCTTTCTAATAATAATTATTATAAATGTTTTCTTTCTAATAGTTATTATTATAAATTTTATCTTTCTAATAACAATTATTATAAATTTTTTCTTTCTAATAATTATTATTATAAATTTTATCATCTTTTTTTAATAATTATTATAATAATAATATATAAGAAATGCATGACTTTCCTATATTTAAATAAATATTTTAGTCCAAACATTTTTATGCATGATCCCTCTAATCTTCCCGCTCAACAAATTCAAATAAATGGAAAATCCCTTGACATTTACTATCTAAAAGCGCCCCTTTCGAGAATCAACTGCAAAAAACAAGCAGGGGCGTACTCTCAATGCCGCCCATAGCCAGAACACTATGCGCGGGCCTTGATTAACGTAGGCTCCGATAGGAGAGTTAGATTCCTCTACTGCAAAATATCGTTGCTTATTTTTAAAATTGGAGCTTGCTTCAAATATTTTTCTATCCTGGTATGAGAATTGTAAATGTTTCAGCGGATGTTTAAAATTTCATAGCTATATTTCCGCAGTGTGTGCTCCCTGATTTAAGGCGCGAGTCCTTGTTATTATATTTACCCCCTAGTAGTTTTTCATGATTGAGGGCAGAATGCGTTTAGGCGCGTAGCGGTCTTAATGCACATGCAATTTTCAAATTTTGAAAAAAATTTTTGACCAACTTGCGGCGGATTTAGAATTTTTTCACTGGCCTAATTAGTCAGAAACCAGTGTTGGTTGGGTTAGTTAAATAAAGTAAAATCCTACCATCAGGCGAAATTGTTAAATTATTCTCGAAGTACGTCGAACTTTTTTGTTGTGTAGTTGAGTTTTTACATGAGTGAATCATATACTAGCTCCCTATAAGTTACTCAGTCGCACTGGCCTAATGTATCCAGCATTTTCTTCCGAATAGTCGAGAGGAGGGGAGGCGGGTGAAAGTGATAGTAGACGGCGCCCTCTATTAGGGCTTTGAAATTAATATATCGGTAACTTGAAAGTGACGATAGTTCCAAATCGTATTAACGGTTTTGGTTTCTTTGCGTCACATTCATTCTTTTGCTTATTTAAAAATAATTTGGGTTTCTCAACAGGCTTCGTTAAAAATGAGTTGATCTTTAAGTTTTTCTGTTGGTTCTTTATGTTACGTTTATCGTAGCTCTTGAATAATCTGCTCGTAGGTTCTATTCTAATCACGTAGTAACTACACTTAAATATAACAGTTGTTTATTATTAATTAAGAGAGTTACAAATAAAGAAGTTACGGACGTCTAATCTCTTAGACTACATCATGAGGAGTGGTGGCTAGCACGTTGGCAATTTTCTAAGTAAGGGGTACAAGGAGTACTTAATACTGGAGTGGATATTTAACTAGCCTAAAGTACTAGGAGTAGTAATACTGGATTGGAAACTATAATACATCATTTCTTAACTCATATTTCAACATCTTCCTTTTTTTTTTTTTTTTTTTTTTTTTAATAAACTTTGACTAATCTAAAGTTCATAATCTTGTAAACGACGAGGCAACTTGACTTGGCGACCACTTCGTGTACTCTTCATTGTATCCTTGGGAATTTCTGGAGAGGAGGACGGACTAGTAGGTGGCGCTGGACAGGGGTTTTGTATATCAGTGGGAAGATCACAGTTCGGGACGTCTATCGCGGGAGCCCTTCGTGGTTGTAGCAGTTGAACTCGATTTCTTCGTAAGGTTCTGCCTTGGTTCGTCTTGACTACGTAGGACCGTGGTTGGTCGTGCTGAACGACGACGGTGGCAGGGTTCCAGATTTTCTCGTTATTTTCATATATGAAGACTGAGTCGCCCGGATGGAGTTGAGATTGGAGTTTAGTGTGGCGATCATAGTTTTCTTTGGCCTTGTCTTGATAACGCTGAAGCTTTGACATGACTTCTTCAGGCGGGACGGTGTGGGGAAGAAGGTGAGCTTCTACGATAGGCAGTGTTGAGCGTAGAGTTCTGCCTAACATCATCTGGGCTGGTGAAAATCCTAGTTGAGGATTTTTAGAATTGCGAAAATCTAGAAGTGCTAAGTGAGCATCTTGACCACTATGTTTGGCTTTCTTCAGTAGCTTCTTGACGGTTTGGATTGTGCGCTCCGCTAACCCATTGGACTGAGGGTATCGGGGACTTGACGTGACGTGCTGGAATGCCCATTCTTTGACAAACTTTGCGAAGTCGGCAGACGAATACTGTGGTCCATTGTCAGATATTACGGTGTCGGGGATTCCGTAACGTGAGAATAGATCTTTGAGCTTGAGGATCACTCCTGTACTCGTTGTGTCTGTTACTCTGACAACTTCAAAATATTTGGAGTAGTAGTCAACGCATACCAGATAATCCTTGTCATCGTAGTGAAACATGTCCGTGCCGACTTTGGACCAAGGTCTGGACGGTATTTCATGGTGAACCAACGGTTCTTTCTGATTGGAATTGCGGTGGCGCAAGCAGGTAGGACATGACTGAACTAATGCTTGTATCTCACGAACCATTCCTGGCCAGTAGACAGCTTCTTTGGCTAGGCCCACTGTGCGTTCTTCACCTAGGTGGCTTTGGTGAGCGAGCTTCATGACGTACTGACGCAACGTATAGGGAACGACTATTTGCTGACCCTTTAATATGATTCCTTCAACTTGGCTAAGTTCTGGCAGTACAGATAGCAATTTCTTGACCTCTTCAGGCACCGTATGGAGTTTTGCGGGACGACCATGTCTCATATATTTCATAAGTAGCGTCAGGTTTTCGTCTTTTCTTGTTTCTTCCGCGAACTGAGCTCTTCTAGCTGGTGACATTGGAAACTGGGCTACTATACTGTGTACTTGGACGTCGTCTCTAGCCTGTAGGTCTTCAATTTCTCGAGGATCAAGAGCAGGGTATGCTCGTGACAAAGTATCAGCGACTTTGAGATTCTTTCCCGGCGTATACATGACAGCGATCTTGTATTTTTGAGTTCGTAGTAACAAACGTTGTAGTCTTGGTGGCGCGGTGACTAGTGGTTTCTTAAAGATGGCTTCAAGGGGTTTGTGGTCTGATTCCACCAATACCTCTCGTCCGTAGGTGAATTGGTTAAACCTTTCTAAACCCACAACAATAGCCAACAATTCTTTTTCAATTTGGGAGTAACGCTTCTCAGTCTCTGTCATTGCCTTAGACATGTACGCAACAGGGCGTTCGTCTTGTAATAGAACTCCCCCTAGGCCTGACTGAGAGGCATCGACTGAAAGCTTGACGGGCTTGCGTATATTAAAATACTGGAGAGTTGGTAATTCGGCTATTACATTTTTCAGATCTTGCAAGACCACATCATGATTGGCATCCCATACCCAGGCAGAGGTATCTTTTAGGAGATCGCGAAGGGGTGCCGTCAACTCAGAAAGGTTGGGAATGAATTTACCCAGATAGGTGGCCATTCCTAAAAGGCGATGGAGATCCTCCTTGGAGGTTGGAGTGGGAATATCTTGTATAGCCTGCACCTTGACGGGGTCGGGTTTGACTCCCTCCGCGGTCAAGATGTGACCTACGTATGAGACTTCCGTCAACCCGAACTTGCATTTGCTCCGGTTAAAGGTTATGTGCCTTTCGCTTGCTTTCTGTAGCGCTAGTTCGAGATTTAGGTTGTGCTCCTCCAACGTAGTTCCAGCGACTAGTATGTCGTCAAAGTAGTTCATTATTTTCGACTCACCCTCAAACACGTCTTCGACTTCTTTTTGGAAGACTTCTGGGGCGCTCGAGATTCCAAAGGGAACTCTTTTAAATCGGTAGCGCCCGAACGGCGTTGCGAACGTGCAAATACGTGAGCTAGCATCGTCTAAGGGAAGTTGCCAAAACCCTGAATTGGCATCCAAAACCGAGAAATATTATAAGTGTGGAGTCTGGAAATTAAATCTTCCAACGTCGGGATTGGGTGATGAGCGCGCTTGATGTTTGCATTAAGTTCTTTAGGATCTAGGCATATTCGGAGATCGCCATTGGGTTTTTCAACAATCAGCATGGGATGTACCCATTCAGTAGGTTCCGTGACCTTTTCTATAACCTCTTGGGCGGTCATTTTTTCTAACTCGGCTTTCAGCTTCTCTTGAAGCGCTAGTGGTACTTTTCTCGCCGAGTGTATCTTAGGTATTGCTTCGGGATCCAAAACTATTTTGTGTTTCTTGCCCGTCATGCATCCCAGTCCGGAAAACACGTCGTGATATTTTTCCAGAACTTCTTCTACTGACTTTGGTTTGGTACTGGACACATCGTATACTCGCTTCATTAGATTCAACGTTAAACAGTCTTTTAACGACAATAAGGGAGTGGCATCTGTGTCGACTACCCATAGCGTTATGTTACCGTTGAAATTCCTGTCAGGCAGGAAAACCTTGACAGTCATGAGTCCATGAACCTTAAGCCTGGAGCCTGAATAATCTTTAATGTGAGCTACGGGAGGATGAACTTGAAGATGGCTGAATGTTTCTTGATACATCTTCAACGGAATGGTGCTAACTTCCGCCCCCGAGTCTAATTTGAATCGTATAGGAACAGTTTCAACTAGTATTTCTTCGGTCCACTCAGTCGTTGTTTCGTGACCATCCGTTTCGACTGCTTGTAGAAAGAATGTAGTATCGGGCTGGTTACCGCTAACGGTCACGTCTGGTGCTGTTTCATTCATCTGTTCATTCTGATTGTCCTGTTCTAACATGCCGACTCGATAAACGGTATTCAGGCATACACGTTCAAAGTGATTTGGCTTCTGGCATTTCTTACACAGATGCCGGAACGCCGGACATTTTCTCGGTGGATGATTATAACCACAGTAAGAACAGTCTTTCTTAAAATCCTGAGCAGGAGGACGCTGCTTCTGCGAGGGTAGAGATCTTTTGTCTTCGACCTTCCGCTGATTCTGTTGCTTGTGGACGGCGTGAAGCGATTTGGTGGCACTCTCGCCTTGGAGTTCTTTCAGCTGCTGGCGAGATGTTTCATCTGTGCGGCAAATTTGTACGGCCTTATCTAGGTCCAACTCGCTTATTTGTAATAGTCTATCCTGAAGACTTTCCTTTCGAATGCCCAGAATGAGGCATGTAGTGAGAAGGGACGCTTCTAAGCTTCCCAGCTCGCAAGACTTTGCTCGTCTTTTTAATTCCGTAACGTATTGATCAATGTTTTGCGTACCTTGTCTGTATGTGAAGAGGCGATGTCTTTCAAAGTTGATATTCTTCCTCGGCATACAGTAATCTTCAAACTGCTTTAGAATTCCGGTGAGAGAACCGGCGCCTTCGTCTTCATTAACCGTAAAAGTGTCATAAACCTCTACGGCGGCTTCGCCAATCACGTGGAGCAGGATAGAGGCCTGTCTTTCCTCTTCCAGGTCATCCAATGCGGAAGCCCGTAAATAAGTCATGAATCTGGACTTAAAGCGGCGCCAATTTTCGGCTAAGTTCCCTTCAAGCACCAAAGGTGCGGGCTGTTTGAGGTTATCCATTCCTCGGCGTGGTGGAGCTAATATAGTACGGATCGCAGACGCAGTACTCTCAGCATCACTATCATGGGCGGCGACCGAATCTCTTCTTCTTTCTTCCACCGGCATAACAAAGAGAACCAAGGCTTAGCAAACAGGCGGCGTGTTCCTTACGTGAAAGAATGTAGGACTTCTGACACCATGTTACGTTTATCGTAGCTCTTGAATAATCTGCTCGTAGGTTCTATTCTAATCACGTAGTAACTACACTTAAATATAACAGTTGTTTATTATTAATTAAGAGAGTTACAAATAAAGAAGTTACGGACGTCTAATCTCTTAGACTACATCATGAGGAGTGGTGGCTAGCACGTTGGCAATTTTCTAAGTAAGGGGTACAAGGAGTACTTAATACTGGAGTGGATATTTAACTAGCCTAAAGTACTAGGAGTAGTAATACTGGATTGGAAACTATAATACATCATTTCTTAACTCATATTTCAACACTTTAGACGCATTATTAAAAAGTTTAGTAAGGTTTTCGAGAAGACTAGGCCTATTAAGTTGTTGCTTAGCTCTAATTTTTTGATAAAGTTTGGTTCTCTCACCATAAATAGTTCCTGTCTCTGAACGTTGCATACGGAATAAAAATTCTTATTCCGCTCTGAATTTAAATGAGTTTCTTTCAATTGGGCTTTGTAAAAAATATCCAAAATTCTGCCATTTTAATGCGAAAAATTAAACTTCCTATTGCGCCAACCTTAACCCATTAAAATAATTTCAAAGATAAAATACGACTGTGAACCGACCGCAAACATTCACAGCATTTTTAAAACGTCGTCTGCTTATACAAACTACCTTTCAGTTCAAAGTTTCATTGGTTGATCTCCTTTTCCGGTTTTTTACCGGAAATACGTAAGCGCCGGGAGAAGTGTTATTTTTCTCACTGTAGGTCGCATATAGGTAACATTTTTTGGCGGGAAGAAAACGCTGGATACATTAGGCCAGTGTGGCTGAGTAACTTTTATCAATGATTTCGATATCTTCTAAACAAGGCCGTTAATTTTAGGTCTTATGTTAGGTACCCTGACCTTTTCCTGTAATATTAGTCTGAGAAGTAAATTATTGAGGGCCGAGGTGAAATGAATTAATTTGTGGTTTTGGTTTTTGCGTGTCCGTGAAGAGACAATAACGACTCAGAGTGCGCCGAAAGTCAAATACACATTTAAATAAAAAGTTTAAGGTGTTATATTAGCGGTTAGATTCATGGTCGTTACTAGATAAGTTAAAGTTCTTATTGTAATGGGGTTGTAGCTTCGGAGTTACCATTAATTTTTGAGCGCGAGCATTTTCAGTGCGGCCAGTCACAAATCAGCTATTGTATAATGTAACACTAACAGTCATGATGGCAAACTAAGAATATTGTTTTGGTGAAACGAGAGGATAGTGTTTGCACGCCAACCCAGATGTGAATCTAGCTTTGAACAGAAAGGGTATACTGTTGAGGAGTAGAAAATTGAGCCTTTACCAATACCTAACGGAGTATCTCGCCAAAATTTATACTCTAATTTCCTGTTTTTTCCCCATTGGATGATTGCCTTGGGTGCAAGACATACCCTTATTGGATGAAAATTTCGTCTGCTTTACTGTAAAATTGTAAATTCTCTATGCTTTGAATAGTTCATTAATTTTAACTTCTGAAATTGATTATCATTTATGAGCAATAATTTCAAATCTACATAAATAAGTTTGTAGTCCTCATCTTTACTCGTAGAGGTAATATTTTGGTTTTCCCAACTTGTCACAATCACACTAGTATCAAAAGTTCAACGAAAAACTGGCTGAGATTTTGGTTAGTGGAAAAGATTTGGAATTTGCTTGGTTTTCGTTGATAGCGCTCACCCTATCAGCATTAGCCAAGATCAATCCTACAAAACCAGCTGACAGTGTCCTTTCGCTCAAAACTATAAAAATTGTGGTGCAAAACATCAAGCAATTGCCCAAGATATTGTACCGTACTGTCAGCCATCTGGAAAGAAACAGAACTTTATTGGAGAAATTAATATCGACTTGGAAGGCACGTTTTGCTTTCATCCCTAGCGGTTTTTAGTCCAAAGGTAAAAATGTAGAAAAGATTCTGGTACATCAGTCGCTCCAAGACGAAAAAGACGCAATTTAAATAGGCTTTAATGATACAATTACAAAATTACCTGTTCGCCATGTTCATCATGTAGTTAGCGGCAGTGAATTCATCGATCAGTTTCAGGAAGTGTCTTTCGAAGTGCTCTCCGGCGTCACACGCCCTGATAACAGTGCTGCCAGCCACAGATCCTCCCACGTGGGAAAACAAGAAGGAATTTCTTAAGCTCGTTTACCGCTTGAATTGACGATTGCTCGACATCAAGAAACGCTGCCAAAGATATGGAAAAATCATAAGTTTAAATGCGATATTACAGTCCTGGAGCCAAGGCCTATTTCCCGTATCTTTAAAAGGATGCGCAATCCGTTATATAAGGGCGTGTCCAGAATTATATTTTGATGTAGTTGTGTTAGTATTTCATGGAGTAGTCGCTGGGCAATTAGACATGATTGTAAGCATGGAATGATTCTTCGAATACATTCCCAATGTAATGATAAAGGTACGAAATTCGCGCATGCCCAGTAGAGCTCTATCTGATCGAAGATTAGCTTGATATAGGCCATGATTTTACATTACACATCGCTTTAAGGGTTTTTCAGTGTGACTATGTTTAGTGTTTATGACAGGAGACTGAAAAGTAAAATCCTACCTGAAGTAAAAGGTATCCACCGACAACAACAATGTAGGGAATAACGAATAATGGTAAATATGTTGCAATTCCTAACGGGAAAACCAGAAAAAATAGCAATCCCCTATTGGTGAGATATAACATTACAGGTAATTGCTGGTCAAGGGCGTCGATATCTTGGGAGAAACGATTGAGTATCCGCCCAACAGGAGTCGTGTCGAAGAAGGACATGGGAGAACGAAATACGCTGTCGAGCATTTCCCCGTGTAGACAGTTCGCCGCTCGTAGACAGCGAAAGACGTTGATAATGAATGCGTAAAACGTGGTAATGGCTTGGCTTAGACCAAGAACGACTAGGACCGATATACGGATTGCCTTTAAGTCTGGATTCGTTTGAAAATCTTCCTTGGAGTTCGCGCACCATAAAGACAGCCAGTACACTGACCCGAAATTAAGGACTACACCACCGGCGGCTATTATTTCGAGGATCACACACCATGTTATACCGTAGGCTTTAAAATATTGTTTGTATTGTGATACGGATATCTGCAAATGTGCAATAATTAACATTATGACGAGATTGTGTAGAGAATTTTAGTTCTCAAGAAGCCAAGAAACGTTCAAACTCTCCAGATATATTAAAGAGCACATACGTTTCCTTTTTTGAGCGTCTCATTAGTCATGAGCTTTGCATCATCTTCACCCGAGACTGTTCCTTTGGATGCAAGATGAGATCTCTCAAGTTTGATATCTAACGTACTACAAAAATATCATTTATATCAAAATTCATAAATTAGCAAAGCATGTTCAGCCATGGATTCTGTATAGAGGAGCAGTAAGTGAGCCAGTTATTAGCCCCCGCGTACCGATCACAGTCTGAGATGTAATTAAAGGTCAATTTTGAAAATAACTCTCACCTATGGAGTATCTAGGAGAGGTACTTCTATGGGCGCTAACATAATCTTTCGGTAAGGTGTGTGTGCCTTTTGCTAGTGGAGAACATTCCCTGTCGGTGGTCGCACTTCGGAGCATTGATAGAACAATTCTCCGAAAAGGGGGCCGTATACTCTTAGTCCCGTATAGCATCTCCAATTGAAAATTTTATGGTTCTTGTTACATAAGATAATTAATTAATAAACTATAACACTTAAAAAAAACGCCTGCGAACATTTCCACTATTACATAGCCGGTACAAAAATCAAGATTCAAACAGACCACAAACCACTACTCGGGATTATAAAGAAACCTCTCCACATGATATCGCCAAGATTACAGAGAAGGGGGATGAGATTATTTCGATACCAATTTGAATTGATCTATGTCCCGGGTACGCAACTATACATTG
Source organism: Phalangium opilio (assembly GCF_054372755.1). Lineage (NCBI taxonomy): Eukaryota > Metazoa > Arthropoda > Arachnida > Opiliones > Phalangiidae > Phalangium > Phalangium opilio. The sequence continues at coordinate 96,861 of NW_028324262.1, forward strand.
CCGACATGTTATCGAGAACACCGCAACAAGAAACGGCAATCAACACTTTAGAAGGCACGACAACGGCTCTTTTTGCACTGACCACATTGCCAGCAACAGTCCAAGAACGTTACAAACAGGCAACCGCAGCAGACTCAGTCATGCAAGCACTTATGCAGTTAACTAATCAAAGATGGCCGAGCTCACATAAGCAGATCACAGAAGAAATAAAACCATACTGGCAATACCAAAGTGAAATCCACACAGAAGATGGTCTCCTATACAAAGGGCATTGCCTAGTTATACCTACCGGTATGAGGAAATATGCTATGGCACAAATACATTCCACACATCAAGGAACTCTTGCATAGCCAAAGCCAAACTGAACGTTTTCTGGCCAAGAATGCAAGAGGACATCACAACATACATTCAGCAATGTGCAATCTGCAATAACCGACAGCGAGCAAACACTGCACTGCCTATGAGACCGCATCAAATACCGACTCTTCCTTTCGAAACAGTGGGCACGGATTTGTTTAAAGTAAACTCGCACAACCTAATACTCTTAGTGGACTATTTCTCAAAATACGTAGAGGCGAAAGAACTAACAACTAATAATGAAGCGATAATCAAGTTCTTAAACCCCCATTTTGCCAAACGTGGAGCGCCTAGAAGACTCATCTCGGATAATGGTCCACCTTTTAACTCGTCGGCATTTAAAGATTTCTTACACTCTAAGAAATTGGAGTGTGATTTAACACCTTTAAAAGTAGTTTATATGGGTCCAAATTTGACACCGTTACAGGTGTACATTTACACCCCTGAAAGGGTTTAATAACACTTATTTGAGCAATTGGTGCTAAAGATAAGTATAAAATTGTGCAACAGAGGTGCAGTTTAACACCTTTTTAACTCTTATATCGCACTGAAAGTGAATTTTTACTCTCATATTAGTGTTGTGCAAATCCTTAAAGGGTGCGGCATAGCACCTTTCAGAGTGTCGCTTCACACCTTTAAGAGTGAGAGATTTTTTGGTAGAAATTCTAGTACTTTTCCTAGACTTAAGAGCAAAACCGATGACGTAAAAAAAACTATAGTAGCTACATTTTGACCACTCATGAGGCATAACTCAAATATCGAGTATAGTTTTCCTGTTTAATTAAATTTTGATTATCCGCCATTCCGCAGTATTATTAGCAATCAATGCTATATTCATAGCAGGGTTCTTCCTTGAGAGAACTTCATCACCTATAGGGAGGAAAGTTCTCACATGCAGAACTATACCTCTTTAAGCGAGGGTTGTTGCGTATAAAGTCATTTTTACGGGTTTATAAACTTCTGAAAAAGGCAGAAAGTTTTCACTTCGCACAAATGCATAGGGTATTAAATTAGTTTTGGAGGCTATACTATTCAAGCAGTAGACATAGACGTTCTTGTTAAATTTAATAATCTCTTTTCACTAAGAGTTTTTCGAGCACCAGAAACGCGTTTAATCTAATTTGCACTACAGATTTTACAAAAAAAATCCATTTAGTACTCTAATTTTTCTCAAAATAATGATAAAACATGTCACAAAAGCAAGTGCCCCACTTTGGCTTCTCAAGCCGGCCCTACTGTGAGGCCAGTATCTAACCTAGTCTCGTTTTTTAAGAGTATCGCTTAACACCTGTAAGAGTGTCGCCTAACACGTTTAGCATAGTTTTATGAAGGTACAACACCGCCAGATTACCAATTTCTTTGTTAATTTTATTTAAAGGATAAAACTGTTTTCTTTCATGAATATCATCTTTAAAAAAAGGTTTAACAAGTACGTTTTTCAATAATTTTTTACTGTTTGTATTGACTTTAATATTAAAACATTAATGAAAAATAAATGAAAGACCTTATTTAAGAAACCAGCAGTAATATAATTTTTCATGTTTAATTTCGAACGGTGTTTTAATAGTGTTATTTTACACCGAATTTACACTTTAAATTGGCCTCTAAAAACCCCAGGTAATAAAACACTCTTTTGGGTGTTTTTACGGTGTTTACACCGTTTTAACACCTTTTTAACACTTCCATTTCTTAGAGTGTAGATCAATGGGGAGTTCAACATGTTACATCATCACCGCATTATCCACAATCAAATGGAATGACGGAACGAACTATCCAGACCATTAAAAATCCCTATATTAAAGCCCAACAAGAAGGCAAAGACTTGCAATATGTACTGATGGAGTACAGAACAACACCAAAGAACGACTTACCATCACCAACAGAGTTGTGTATGGGGCGACAGATAAGGACACCAACCACAACAAATACGAAAATTTTACAACCACACTTCCCGACCAGAACGATATATAAAACTCAGAATAGGTCAAGAAGTACGATACATGGCAGGACATCGGAATTGGTTACCGGCGAAAATCACCGCTATTGGACCTGAGCCCCGTTCGTATCAAATTCTAACAGACGACAACAAAGTATTTCGCCGAACACGAACGCATTTACGAGAAACAAAAAACTACCAATCGCCGCAAGGAAAAGAAAATAAATCCAACCATCCAACAACTTTGCAACACGTAATACCAAGTGCACGAGAATGGGTAAAAACGAAGATAGGACAACCAAGAAAAGGACACGATAAAGAAAAGTCAATAAGAAGCACGACGAGGAAAACAGTGCCCCAGCCGTGCAACAGTCAGCAAGCAGTTCAATCACATGACACCCAACAAGATGACTACCAGCAAACAGTCCAACCACACACCACCCAACAAGAGGACCACCAGAACGAACAGCAACACCACGGAAGACGGACATCACCAAGAATAGGACCACCTCAACACGTATCAGCATTCACACAGCAACGACAGGAGATAGGACCTAGAACCAAATATGGTCGTCTGAGCGTACCCCCAACAAGATATGGACAAGAATATATATATTAGATTTAAGGAAAAGCGGAAAGTTAATTTAATAAATTCTAAATAGTATAAAAGGAAAGATGTTACATAAGATAATTAGTTAAAAAACTATTTGACCTATTAATGTTTATCTATCTGATAAGCTTCGTAAAGAATACATGTATTTAGACGATAGGGGGCGTAACCCTCTTGAGAGAGATTTTGTTATATGACTAGTCAGTTGCTACCTGACGCTCGATGAATAAACTTAATTATTAACAACTAGAGTTTAATCAATAAACTATAACAGTTCTGACCTTTAGCTACTTCCAGCCACCGCTCAAGCTGATCGAGACGTGGGGAGAGACAAATTGTACAGTGGAAGGCTTGCACTGACCGCTCCTCTTACAGGACAGCCTCCATGGTTCAACTCTAAAGAATCAATTCAAAAGATTTAAAATAAGGGCTATCTCTACAAACAGTATACGCCCCATGGCTGTTGTTTGCAAAGAATTTAGATCTGTTATTTTGTACAGTACATGGTTAATTTCTATGACTTGAAGCTTTTCGCTTTTGGCTGTAGAAAGTGAAGATATAGATCCAAATTTACTAACGACGGATCTTCTTTATTCTCGTCGCTCACTTCACTCGTGTGTTGCGCGAAATAATCTCTGGCCATTCCTTGGCGACTCATGATTTCGTCATAGGTTCCACTTTCGATTATTCGTCCGTTGTTCATGAAGAAGATCTCGTCTACTTCTCGGATGAAGCTCAAGGTGTGAGTCACCAAAACTCTCGTCTGTAACAAATTGAAAACATAATACAATTGTTATTTGTCGACTGAGCAAAGAACTACCAAATTACTCTTGGGGACGCTAAGCAGTTTCATAGTAAATATAAGAGTAACGTTATTTACTTTATTTCGAAGCAATCCCTTCGGTCCGATGACTTCATTGAAGAGATGTTTGGCCACGTGCGAGTCAACTGCCCCCAAAGGGTCATCAAAGAGATAAACATCGTCATCGCGATAAATTGCTCTGGCCACGTTGACCCTTTGCTTCTGACCACCACTCAAGTTGATACCCTATAAAGTATAATTAGTAAACGAACACATTACTAACATAAGCAGTCATCTATGAAACTATGAACATGTTCGGTAACATCCACCGATAAAGAAAAGAGTTAAGGTAGAGCGCAAGTGATGATTGGTGGCCCCGTGCAAGACAAAGGGGCACCCCCGTCGTTTACGTACAGTTCGAAAATAACGAAACGTTGAGGACGCTGGGAGGACTTCGTTGCCGAGGGTGAAGAGGCTAAGTTAGAAGTGTAGAGATTGCGACTCCATCCCACACTCCTACAGGATCCACTATATGCTTTGTTAACACGGGGAAGCGCGACACCTCTCAAGATTAATAGCGGTTCCAAGCTATAGTGTTACTTTCTATGAAATTAAATATAGTATGTTCGTTCGTCTCCGCCTCCCTCCACCTATTTTATCACCAGCGTTCGATGTTTATTTCTAAACTTCTTTAAGAAGACTGGGACAATAACAACCTTTCTCTGTTTAAAAACATTACCGTCATTAAATGGCAGGGAGGGGTATAAAATGAGATGTGTGGGGGTGTTTCACACCGTAAACCTAAACTCCCACAATGGGAGAAAGGAGGTCGAAAGAGGTTAACTAAGTTTGCTCTTGTCAAGAGGATTACTGCTTCTATATTGAATTACCATTTTGTACCCTCTCTCTTAAACAAAATGTACTATTTTCAACAAAAAATCTTGTACAGATTTCGAAACTATAGACTACGGTCGCTTTTTCTCTTTAACTAGATCTCACGAGTTTGTAGTGCGAGTTTTTGTAGGAAATCTGATGGCGCTTGATAAGTTTTAAACAAGATTTCCATTTCTCCCATTATGGCAATTCAGATCTACGCTTTTCATTCTAAAAGCGTGGGCAATTCCTCACCTTTTCTACCTCTTCCTGCATAAATAAACGGACATTGCCGAGGATTGCCAAAGCCAGATTAAACAAAAAAAATTTCTAACAATGACTTCATCTCCTTTATCGCCTGATTTCACTTCGGTAAGTATGAATTGTTTTCTCACAACATTTTTGGTTTCAATAATACATACTCTTTCTCCGATCTCCGTTTCGTCGTCTGCGGGTAGTTGTTCAAGGTCCGGTTGTAGGGCGCATGCGTGTATGACGTTCTTGTATCTTTCAAGGTCCATGTCGTCGACGAAGAGAATGTTCTCTCTGAGTGAGGCGTTCTGGATCCAGGGTTGTTGAGTGACGTACCCCACTCTCCCGGCCACTCGCACCTCCCCCTCCACCTTCTGCATTTCGGAAACCAGAGCGGACAAGAGGGAAGACTTGCCACAACCAACAGGACCCACCACGGCAACCAAGGAACCACGGGACACTTTCAAATTGATGTCCTGAAGAGCCGCCGCTGCTTCGTCTTCCAGGTTCCAATGAAACGTTGCCTTCTGAATCTCAATTGCTGAAATTTACATGGAAATTAACTGATGTTAAAATTGGTAAAATTTACTAATTGAGAAAACTTCAAAAAAATCTGGAAACCACGTAAAGTCTTAGTAAGTCTTTGCGGGGTTTCTTTCTAAAATTAGTTCTTGCGCTAAGTCTACTTTTTGACCCACGGTTTAAAGCGACTATGGGAATTTGCCTATAGCTAGGTGTGGTTGGTTATGTCCCGTTTGCATAATAACCAGACCGTTTATTAATAACAAGACTAGCTATTTCAATCACGGTTTGCCGGCTGTCAACAGCGGAGAATGCACGAAAAAGAAGTGTGGCTTGAATCAAATTAAGTCAAGTGAAAAAAATACACTGGCGCTATAATGTGTGACACACAAGAAACCTGTTTGTCGGAATACTTTTTGAGATAAGATCCGTTTCCAGCTCTTGGAAGTATTGGAAAAGAAACTACATTGGCATAATCAAAGAATTTTCCGGTTAGATTGCGAACACCCTCAAGTTTTAACTTAATATGATCGACAGCTGTATTGAAGACGATTCGAAGACGATTTATGCAAAAGTGTATATAATAAAAATATTTCCAATAGCTTTTTAGCAACGAGTGTGAAATCTAACAAGCTTTTAGGATTATCACCTGTAAGCGTGTGTTTGTGGTTCGTTCAAATTTGGATTAAAAATACTGAGTTTTAAATATAATTCTTTGAGTAAGCGAGTAAGAAGAACTTAAAGTAATCCAACCATTGTAACATCTCGTATATTACCTTGGCGAGTTTGAAAACAAGGAAACTAACACATCTTCACCACCACCAAGACACCAACCACACCTAGCTCACACGAACATCTTGATTTGCGCGACTTCTTTGTTTATACTAATGTTCTTCAATTATCTCTTTCTCCGCACACAAGTTCGCCCACAATATATTTGAGCTTAAATTCATCTGCGTGTGTACGAATAGCTGCCGACAAATATAAGCGACCCATCTCGATTTTCAAGTACCTGATAGCTTGACATACCATATTGGGCGTCCCTAGCCACATGCTCCACGTAATGCTTAGTTTCCCCAAGACTCAACAGGTTTGCAATTCTTTTTACCGAGACGTGTGTCTGTAAGGAATTACTTAGCGGATTTATGCTATTTTGACATGTTTTTATTAAAGGGAAGGTCAAAGCGACAATCCTGTACTATTCATTTTCCAAAAACAGTAACTCTTTGTAGGGAAAATGTTTTGTGCTAAAACATGAATTATGTTGCCGTTATTTAATGACGCCAACTATAATTTCACACCTTTCTTGATAATCGAATGAAACCTAATATTAAAAAAGGCTCGATTAAGCAGGAGAAAATGAGCAAGGTCGTAACCGTGACCCCAATTTCCTAACCCCCCCATTTTAAGCCGTTCTACTTCGAGTCGCCGGAATTGGATACAATCACGAGAGCTGCACCTGGGCCTTTTTACTATACCTTTGATTTCTATTATTTTGGGCGTAGTGATGACGGATTGGAAATGGTAATGTAGTTTGCTGAATTGTGGTGCAAATACCGAGCGGAAAAAACACAAATAATGAAGGTATTGTTTAAATCGAAAACTCTGTTTCGATATATCAACAATTTTGTCTTGTCGAACTTGTTTGCTCGTTTTATGACATCACTATGACGTCAGAAAAAAAGCGCGGGAATCCTATACGCGTCTCGAGCTTATCGCCAGTCCAAACTCTGGGTCTGATAGAGTGGCACCATCTCGCATGAAAAATATATCTGTGACGTTTGAGAACGGGAAACGTTTTAGCCTTTCATAAAAGGTGGATTTCAAATAATTTCATATGAAGCATTTTCAAATGCATATTGCCAAATAACCAGAAATAGGTGAATTAAAAGCTTGATATTTTTGAATTCACAGAAATTAAGTCTATCTTTTGTTATATAAATCAGAGGTTTTTCAAACGAAGCTTCTCATTCCCTATAAGTTATTTAGTAGACCTGTGATGCATGTAAAAAGGCAGCGCATGGATAATTCTATTAAGAATGGGACTGGTATAAGTGACAGCTTTGACAGTTCAAAAATCTAGGCGCTAAGACGGTTTTGAAGTTCAGTATAAAGCTGGGTTTCTAAAAGGAGTTGTGACACTTATCTTATAAGGGTTTATAGAAGTGTAGACTCACTTTTAAACTCCTACTGGAAATGAATAATTTCGCATTGTTTGATAGTCCCGTATATGAGTGTATATTTTCCTTACCCACCAGCTTTACGACTTCAGAACCAGATTTTATGCTCTTATATATACATACATGTATAGACAAGCTGTAACAACCCCGGTTATCTACCCAGTGTTGCAATTCTTTTACAATAATCGCGACTACTTTGGGAAAAAATAGGTAATGTTTTCTTTGCGTTTTTACAGTCTTCTACGATTTACGAAAAGAGAAAAAATGTATGCTAAAATAGAAATGGCACCTTATAGTGTCGTGGTCAGTGTATTCAGCGAGTATTGAATTGGGCGGGCATTTCTCAAGTTTATGTGGCACTCTTCGTAACTTTATAGCCTTAGATCATTGTTGCGTGCTGTAAAACCTAATCAGATTGGTATACCACACGGAGTATTTCAAAATTATTTTTGCCCTTGTTAAATGAAATTCCCAATCGAAACTAGGAATTTTAATATCCGATGGTTCAAGGTTTGTTATACCGCGATTATTGTAACTCTTGCTAAAGTTTACTCCCCGATGGTATTGTATTTCGCAACACCTAAAATTGGCATTGACTTAAGTTTATCAGTCCGAGTTGGTGTGTATATATAGGTCCGTATCTTTCATCCACGTATTCCTGCAATATTCAAACCATTTTTATCGTAAACCTCGATATTTAATATAAACATTGAGCCCTTTTAAAAGGAATTTGAGCCGCCCAAAAATTTGTTACAAAATTGAAAAAAAATTTGTTCACATTTACCAGTACCAGAGGGAAGTTTCTTATATTACTTCCACCAGTGCCTAGTTTCATTTTTTCAAAAATAAAGAAACTTTAAAACCTTTCATTAGCAAAAGGCAGTTAATATATAGAAGAAAATAGTAGATTTATCTTTTGACCCTCCCTGACACACCGTTCTTACCAAAACTAGGGTATTAATAAATGCCGGAAGAGAAAGCATTGACGTCGCTAATAATCGTGACAACTGAAAGGAGACGAAAGCTTTCCTCGAAGTGAGAACGTTATCGTCGTCAATTAATACGTACACGGCAAAACACGGTGAAGTAATCTAAATATTAAGAAAAAATAGTTGTATTAATTTAAAATCCATATGGCAGTAAAAGCAAATCTCGGCTGTGGTTTAGTTTAAAGTAAAAAACAAATGCAACTAGTTGCTCCTAAAGTAGAGGGATGGAGTTACCAAAGGCTAGTTTTAGCTCCGCCCTCTTGGACGAGTTCTGATAGGTAAAACTGGTGTCTAAAAGATTTGCAAGCATGTTAGTGGCGCCACGGAATAGTTTAACAGAGAGTTTTCGAGCAACAACCAGCAAGCGTGTTCTCATGTGGCGTTATCGCCTTCAGACTCCTGCACGGGCCGGGCTCAAGCCGGGCTTTCCACTTTTGAAAATTGTATCGGGGCGGGCCGGGTCGGGCTTTTAAATTTTTGGAAATTAACGGGCCGGGCCGGGTCGGGCTTTTAAATTTTTGGAAATTAACGGGCCGGGCCGGGTCGGGCTTTTAAATTTTTGGAAATTAACGGGCCGGGCTTTTAAAATTTTGGAAATTAACGGGCCGGGTCGGGCTTTTAAAATTTTGGAAATTAACGGGCCGGGTCGGGCTTTTAAAATTTTGGAAATTAACGGGCCGGGTCGGGCTTTTAAAATTTTGGAAATTAACGGGCCGGGTCGGGATTTTAAAATTTTGGAAATTAACGGGCCGGGCCGGGCTTTTGTTCATTTTTCAAAATTTGGGCCGGGCCGAACTTGATTATCATTTAATCCAAAGTTCAAATGAAAGATAATTTAAATGAGTATAAACTTCTAAGGACAAATGTAACGAACAATTTTCAAAAGAAATGAAAAATACACGACGCTAAAGCAAATATGAATTCAAATTATTGATTTTATGTAAAAAAATATAAAAATTACAACTGAACTAAGTGTAAGGGGCCGGGCCTGTTCAATTCATGCAATGTGTCGGGTCGGGCTTGGTTAATGCATGCAACGGGCCGGGCCGGACCGAGCCGAACAACCAACTATGTACTCGGACTCGGGCCGGGTTTCGGGCTTATTCAAATTGCTAAAACCGGGCCGGGCTTGGGTCGGGCCTGAAAAACTCGGCCCGTGCAGGTCTCTGATCGCCTTTCTTGAGACTGGCGAAAGAGTAGAGATTTCAGAGACATCTGCCTTATTGAGTCGAGTGAATAATATTGGAGAAACCAGATGACCCCGGCCAGATTAGAGCAGCCCCATCGCTCCACCTATCGAGAATATGTTCTTGTGAAATATTCTACTACCATTGTAATGAGTATAAGTTAAATGAATCCGTATTAATTTAAAAAACTCAAATCAATCGAATCCTTAATAAACGGCAAAGTAATCTTTTGCGCAACCTTTAACGATAATAAGATCACCGTAATCCTAAGTAAGCCATAATCCCAATCCCGTTTAAAATCACCAAAGAGATGCTAGTGAGCAGCCCCTCGTAATCCAGACGCAACCCTTAATCCCCAATCCCCATCCATTTTAAATCACCAATGAATCTCTTTTAAAAGCATCAATAAAAATCACCAATGAAAGAAAATTTTCACTAGTGAATAGCCCCTCGACGCAGTTTAATATGGCTAAAATGATTATCCGGAACCTCTAGATAACCCTGATTCCCAATCCTTTTCAAAATTGCCAATGAGTTTTAGTGAGTAGCCCCTCGACGCGCATACCTATAACGGTACTAAAATGATTTTTTTTTTAAATAAGGCTCGAAGGAAAGGGTCGTGAAGCAACCAGGGCTTGGGTACGACCCCCACCCCCCATGGTACTATATTCAAGGAACAGTACGAGGGTACAAAGCGGGTGAGGAAATATGTACAAACGGAAATATTTACAAACAGAAACGTAATAAAAAGCCAAAAACAAAACAAAGAAATAACTGGCGCGAAGATTAGTGAATATTAAAGGGTAAAGGAAAGTCTTTTCGAGACAGCGACCCGAAATAACTTGCGGTTAGTGGAATCGTTCACAACGCGGGACGTAAAATGGTTCTGTCGGTGGCGGGTGCAGGGCTTACGGAGCTTCAGTCAATGACCGCGAGTGTGCGACACATGAGTTAAAGTCGTAGCCGGAGCCTTGATTACACGAAACCCTTAATCCCAATCCCGTTTAAAATCTGAAACGAGTTTTTAGTGAGTACCCCCTCGATGATTACCCGTAATCCGTAATTCTCATCCACTTTAATTCACCAATGAACCCCGAATGAATTCCTATTCCTTTCAAAAGCTTCAATGAAGTTCACCTATGACGGAAAATTGTCATTAGTGAATAGCCCCTCGACGCGCTGTCTTTAATGATTGCACACACGTAACGTTCAATTAATACAGGTACAGAAAGTCCTAGTTTACAACATAGACTTTTACACAGGCATACTTATCGCATCTTATAAATAACTTCTTCTAAGTTCTTTCCCTGAATAAACTCCGAAAGTTTCATTTTATAGAAAGTTGTTTGGGTTCTTAGAATGGTCATGGCTTAAAGTGCGAGAAATTTTAAAGAGAGCATGAAATTTTCCATTTTATGTAAGGCTATGTTACTGCTTTGTGTGTTCATAAAAAACATACAGATAGTAGTGTTAGATCATTAATATTTTCGCAGTGGATCCACATTGAACTATTATACCCGTATATAAATCATAATTCTCTCCCCTTTGAAAGAACGTCTTTCAAAATTTCTCTCGATTGCAGTAGGAGAGCGCTATTGTAAATAGAACTGGTGTGGAAACATTTCCGTCATATTTGCTAAATCCTCTTTATTTTCCTTCGATTTCTTTTAAATTCAAAAAATAGGAACGCTATTGAAAATGGGACCGGTTGGAGTGCTAAACGTAGCCCTTAAAGATGCGCGCGAAAACCGGAGTGAATTATCACGACCTTTAGCTTTTCAATCTCCCTTTAAAAAGACGAACCAAAAAGATTCTAGAACATCAAAAACAGCACCTCCTTCTTCAGACCCAGTGAGATTAAGAGCCTCATCGTTGGATCGATGTACATCAAACGAGGTGGCTAAAAACTATTTATACAAAAACGAGTTCCGCTTCGCGGTCCTTAAAAAACTGCGTTTATACACAATCCTTGACGACACTTTTTCACACCCACAAAGGACCAGAAATTATTATATGTATTGCAATTTGAATTTAAGTTTAATCGATATGAGAAATTTGGTTTTAATTGCGTAGTTCAAACATTTGTTATGATTCGAAATTTTACAAGAAAAACGGATATAAATGCGCCGTTTTGGATCAAACAGCTAAAATCAAGGACGTATATGACTCGAGTTCAAATTGAAGTTTAAAACCCTTACAAGGTGTAACAACACACATAAAGACACCTTTTCTGAATGTACGATAAATGCTAGAAATACGAAACTGTCACAAATCAGAATGAGGGACCTCATTTTAAGAGTAGTAAAGCGTCATTTCACTCGAAATAAGTGTTCTTCTTATCTGTTCCACCCTGAATAATTAAAATACTAAAAGCTCATTTTGTACTTATTTATTTTTTACAAGAATAGAGTCTATACGATTTCATATGTGAAAATCTGAGCGCATGGTATAAATGATTTTTCTAAAACCTATAGGCCTACAAAAGGTCAACTTAACTTTACACTACGAGAAATGAGATACTATACCTTTACAGCCTTTGCTAATGCTTAAAGTTAGCTTGGTAAAAAAGTGTACCCCCCCTTGGTCGCGAAACCTTGGGTCTAACTCGCAAAACATTACCCACCCCGTAATGTTAAGCTCCATAGAGATAAACATTATGATTTCGGTTTGAGTATATTACGTAGCTGAAATCTCTACACCTCTATGTGCTTCCATTATTTTTAGGTTCTTACCAAAACCGGTATCAGACCAGTTATAAATGCATTTATTGCTTGGAAGAGGCCTTGTTTCTTCATGCGTGCAATTTCTTTCTTCCTGATTTCAAGAACAATTTTCTGGAATGACTTTTCCCAGGCGTACAATTTCAAGACGCGGATTCCGTTCAAGATTTCACTCATCATTTTTAATCTCTTATCCTTCAGCTTCATCAGTTCAGTCTAATATAAGCGAGATAATTAAAGAAATCATTCACAGAAACACTATATTTTATATTCGCCTCATTAAAGCGCATCAGGCGTACCATAATCAGCTTAATCTAATAATCTAGGTACTTAAAGAAACCACTCATTGAAATTCCGCCACTGTAGTAAATGATAATATTCGCATTAGTAAAGGACATCAGGCAAACTGCCGTACCTTAACAGAACCTAGGTATTTACAAGAAACTTTGCGGCGATCTGCTCTTCGCGATCATAGGTTCATCAAGGCGCGCTACCGCTGTACCAGGGAGGAGTATACGAAAGGTGAATTGTTCGCGCATTACAGACTGACAATCGTAGGCCTAAACCTTAACTATACCACAGCGAGAGCGAGGGAAGACTTGGCTATCAAGCGCCTTTACATTTTCCCAAACTCGCACTACGAACTTAATTCTCTCTCGTGAGAATCTTGTTCACTCAGTACGAGATTAATTTTTGAATTAAGTATATTTGTGTCGGAGAAAGGGCGCAAAATAGTTATTCAGGCAACAAGTAGAAACCAATTTTACCCCCTTCAACCCCCTTTCTCCCAGTTTAGGTTCACGGTGTACATTAATAGTTCACCCCACAATCCGTATCCATTTCTATTCCACTATTGCGGTACTAACCCAGATTCCTTTCCCAATGTGACGACGATCTAGAACCAGTAGCGTCGCTAGGGTTTGAAATTTGGGGGGGCTAAATCTGGGCAAACTAGTTATTATTAGAAATTAATAAAAAAAATTGCATAATGGGTTCATTGGAAAATGTGTAGACCTTTAAAACTATCCGTAAATTTGTGTCAACGTGAAATTGTTCGTATTTTAAAGATATACAAACCGATTATGAAGGAATTTCACTCGTCTTAAGTTTATTTTTAGTTTTGGTTAGCTTTTAGTCCACACTATTGGGACTCCCTTCGAAAGAATATGAAACATTTTACTTGTCTCCATCTGTTTTTTTTTCTTCAAAATTTTACTGTTTCATATTGAAATTCATCTCTGCAGAGATGAAAGTTAACGAATCTATCATTATAATTTTTTTTATATATTGCTACAGAATATTAGGTTGCAAACAGCAATTTTTTGGTAGAGTTTACGGATTATTTTGGGGGGGCTAAGTTTGGAATTTGGGGGGGCTATAGCCCCCCAAAAAAGGCCTAGCGACGCCACTGTCTAGAACTGAACAAGTTCGAGCCTATATTTGACGAGTCTGTTTATTCCTTTGCTAGTTTATCCCAATGCTCTTGAGGTATCTCGGTTTTTACTCCGTTTGGAGTTATGCGCTGATACCCGGTTATTTAGTTAGTTTTATAATCTGATGCATACGAAAAGGCGGTGCACATGATGCCATGGATAGAGCATTCGTAAAGAGGACTGGTAAAAGTGGCAGCTTTGATAGTTCAAAAATCAAGGCAAGACTACCGTTTAGAGGTTCAGTATGAAGGTCGGGTTCTAAAGAAATTTTGAAATATAAAAGTTTTCAGAAGTGTAGAATCATTTTTAAACTCGTCCTAGAATTGAAGAATTTCGCATCGTTTGATAGACCCGTGTGAGTATATAGCGTCCCTGACCCGCAACTTTTCGTATACATATTGTGTACATGTATAGACAAGACTTCATTAACCACAATCAGTGTTGCAATTCTTTCTCGTACAACCGTGGCCTATTATATAGCTGTTAAACAGCCAGCTTCAAGAGAGAAAGGACGTAGCGCTTGAAACTATTGTAACAATGAATAGCGACAACTTTAGGAAAGAATAGGTATACTAAAGACTACTAATTTCTTTGCGTTTTTATTCCGTGTGGTTATTACATACCAGTACGTACTCAGTTGATTATTTATTTAGTAGACCTGCGTGTAAAACAAAGCTAGTACACAATTTCTCATTGTTGGATAGTCCCATATGAGTATATATTGTTCCCAACCCACCAGTTTTACGACTTCAGAAGCAATTTTTGTATACATATACATGTCTAGAAAACCTTTCCTCTCTAGGAAGCGATAAAATGCAGTGAGGTTGCTTTCGAACTTCCATAGACATTGGTGACACCTTCAATTGACAGGTATGTTGATGGATTTAGTTTTTTTGGTAAACGAAATTCTGAAATTTCTTGTACTGTAAGGCTTTAAATTTATGATTGCGTTGATTTTCTACGATTTATTGAAAGAGAAATAATTCAAGCTAAACAAGAAAAGGCACTTTGTAGTGTCATTGTCACTGTATCCCGCGAGTATTGAATTGGGCAGGCAATGCTAAAGTTTGTAAGGCACTCTTCAGAACTTTATAGTTGGGTTCTGTACAACCTTAGCATATTAGAAACCACACGTGGTATTGCAAACTGATTTTTGCCTTTGTTTTTCTAGGCTAGAAGTAAATGAACCGAAGTTGTCAAACTCTATTGTTTTAATGTTAAGGGCAATTGCCCATTATCCCCTCCCCACCCCGACCCTCTTTTGCGCTTTTCGTGACGTCTTTCCATCGCGCCGTTTTTAAAGGGCGCACTCGAACGGTTGAGAGAGACTTTAGACTAGAGTCTGCTTGAGTGAATTAAAATGGCGGCCTTCATAGGTGGGGTTTGTTCAACAGTTGGCAACGAAAGCTGGCTGAATGAAATTGTAAGAACTGAAAACCTGAATACACAATGTAATTTTAATTTATTGCCCAAAGTGGCAACTAAAAATAAAGCGTTAACGTGCAAAATAGGAGAAATTGCTCTTCAAAACAAAGATTCGGGCAACAAAGACAATAAGCCTTTGCAGAAAATGGCATTGTAAATCATAGGCGTTTGAGGCTTACATTGGATTTTAAGCTTGTTGTACAAAGCGACCAAATTTTCCACGTAGATTTTCGCAGTATCAGAATCTATTAATTTTAGGTACGAATCAAGTCTCGAAAGCACAAAAGGCCGCTTAACATTCGCAAGGAATGCTAAAATATCTTTCGGCAAATTTCCCATTTAAAAAACAATTCAGTTCATCTACAGACATAGTCTAAATCGAAAACTACATGAAGAGCTAAGCCTAGCAGTAGCAGACGCCAAATGTTTGTAATCCCGATTTCCAAAGGTCGCTCTCAGATGGCGCGTCAGATAGTATCCCATCAACCATTGCACGACCTTTCTCAGTAGAAAATGGGGAACAAATGCATCAATGTTTCAACCCCCCTCGACAGGGCCAATGCATTTAGTTAATTATCCATTCTTTGATAACTTCGGTTCATTTACTTCTGATACAACGTGATATTTATAAATTACTTTCCACCAGGGACGAGTGCTCAGACGCGGAAGGAAGAATGCATTCCATCATTGATTTTTGTCTTTCAACATATTTTGGAATACGATCTTTTGGAAAAGGCTTATTATAAATCGCCTTTAACATTTCTTTGCACGACCTTTCTCAGTAGAAAATGGGGAACAAATGCATCAATGTTTCAACCCCCCTCGACAGGGCCAATGCATTTAGTTAATTATCCATTCTTTGATAACTTCGGTTCATTTACTTCTGATACAACGTGATATTTATAAATTACTTTCCACCAGGGACGAGTGCTCAGACGAGGAAGGAAGAATGCATTCCATCATTGATTTTTGTCTTTCAACATATTTTGGAATACGATCTTTTGGAAAAGGCTTATTATAAATCGCCTTTAACATTTCTTTGGTGAGTTTTACTGGAGAACTCTTATGGTTCCGATTACGCTCTAATGGTGTTTTAGTTGATAACATTTACCTGCAATTCTTTGCATTTCTTGGTGCTGAGATAGTTCAGTGGAAGAAGAATGACAATAGGTACGATGCCAGCAAAGGCTGAAGAGCCCAGTTCTTGATACATGAAAGCGAAGCACAGTACTAATTGTACCGGGACCGACCACAAGAGACTAAGTTGCGGCGACACAACTTGGAATCTGTTGGCGTCCACGTACATCGTGTTCAGTATTTCGCCCATTGTCAGGCCACGTCGATCGCTGCTCGTCAAGCAAAATGTCTGCTTCGACGAATTTCATTATAAAAACCATTGTCTCACTATGAAGATAACTTACTTTTTTGTACAGAACGTGCATGGTGGCAGATTTCAGTCTCAGTCCTAGTTTGGTGTGGAAAATAGCGCTGCCTTCTTGCAACAAAGATTGCGCAAGACCGGCCAAACCGTAAAGGCATGCGTAGAAAATCCCCTTCCACAAAGAATCATCGCTCGTCGAGTAATCAATAATGGAACTGAAAAAGCAAGTTAGTAAACTGGTTAACTCGCGGTTCCTAAGTTTACAAAATTCGTTGCATCGTGGCCAACCACTTGCAATTTCAACCTCTTTTAAAATCGGTTTTATAGAATATTCAGAGGAATGAAAACATTCAGGCACCTGAACCACAGAAAAAAATGTTATTGCTCATGTGATTGGACCTTTCTCTACCCTTCAGTATGAGCATAAAATAAAAAAAAAACACTGACAGCAACAATGGAACTTAATTTGACGGTTTAAGTGAAAACCATGCACAGTCTCTTTCGTTTCGTTTCAATTTAATCTCATATTTTTGATTTCCCATAAATAATCACTTATGGTGCTATGACGTTTCTTATACAGCTGAAACATTGAAACTATTTACCCCGTCAAAAGGGCTGGACCGATGGACACTACGTCGGAGAGAACTTGAAAGATCATTCCAGCTATCAAACAAGATCCGATTGTCCTCAACAAGGGCCAAGTTATTGACTCTCTTTGATATTTGGTTTTATTTTGTTCCTCCGAAAATCTTTTCATTTCCATTTGATCGCAGTCACTTTTGGTCTCAGCTTGCGGTTTCCAGTGTTTTTCGAAAGTGCGCGAGACAGTCAGCGCTCGCTCCGAGTCATTCAAGTCGTACACATCCGAAGGCACCAGGCTTTTCTTCCAACCATTCCACAGGGCGCTGCAATTCGTTAAAAATACAATGAAATGCGCTGTTATAACGCCTTCAAGCAAGGACAACAAGTATATCCAATGCCGGGAAAAGACTTAGGCCTACCTGGTAAGCCATGAATGAACCATGCGTGAACAAAACGATGCATCATCTTCCCTTGATTTCTTAACATTTGAAAATAATCTCTTTTTATTGAGGAATTTTAATATAAAAATTTGATTTAGATGTGCCATAAGTATGACATTAGCACCTTACTGCGAGCTAAGTCGATAACGCCAAGCAAAGACAACTAGAACTCCTACTAATATAAACAATAAAATGTATGGAGTTTTACCATTTTGACTTCGATTGCGAACGTATGTTTCTCGAAGTTCGGAGTGGTGTCAGACAGTGTGTGTAATACGAGGGTAATTATTACTAAAGGATAAATTACCGACTCAATTACCAACCCGAAATAGTCATCTCTATCGTTCTGAAATATTTCACGTTTTTACTTTGCGGAAATATTATTATTATAAAACCAGAGGTGGATTAGGGGAAGTTATGAACGAGCCATAGGGTTCACTGTGGGGGCATTTTATTTACGAGAGAGAGGAAGAGGAACGGCTGGGTGGGTTAAAATTCCTCCCCTCTATCAACGGAGTAAGATTAAGGTCTCTACCTGGTGGATGTTAAGAGAAGTAACACGGGAAATTGAGAAAATGGCCTCCGAAGTTAAGCTTGAAAACTCTTCGCGACCTATTATGAGTATTAACAGCTCTAAAAGTTATGAAGAAGTATCAACTCAATGTAATTTTTATTTAATGGTGAAACAAAATATGAGAAATAAGTCTGTAGGTTGTAACATAGATAAAAAACCGACAAAAAGTAGCGAAAAATCGGAAAAGATAGCTAAGCCTTTGCCGCGCTTTAAATCAGTTTCAACCCAGTGCTTGACTTTAATAAACCCCGTGACAATACCACCAAAGAAATCGGATGTTAAACGGAAAGAAATTTACCCTGCTTTGGAACTTAAAATATGAGCCACCAACGCTACTGAGAGGAAGTCACAAAATAGCTGAGATCATTTTTTAATTGTTCTATTAACTTCTTAATAATGGGAAAGTCCGCGCCTCCCGACGATTGTTCCATTTCTAACTATAAACGACTCTTGACTGAGTAAGCCTTGGACATCATATACTAAAGCAGACGCTATTTTCAATCCGTTAGGTGGCGATATCGTTACCCTGCTATCCTCGCGAATTCTCTCTCATTTTGGGGGGGGGGCTTAAAAATAAAGAGTAGCTCTATCTTCCCCCATCGCTTTTATAAAGCATTTGCCCATCCAGAAATTCGGCCTCTTTCGTAACTTCCCCTAATCCACCTCTGATAAAACGTAAAATAAACCTTAAATTACTTTCAAATAGTATTTCATGATGGTGGATCTCAGTGTGATCGTTTGCGTTAGTGTTAAGAGGAACCAAAACATTGTCAGGACTCCGGACAACACCGTGCCACCGCCTCTGCCGTACATTATGAGGAATAACGCCAAGATCTGCAAGACGGGACTTCAAATTTAATTCAACAAAATGTTAATACGGATTTTTTAAATTTCTTACGTAAGTTCCAAATTGAAGGACGACCGCCAAATTGTCAACGACTTGGAAATCACCATAGTATATTTGTTTTCCAAATTTCAAGACGCTAATTGCGGCCAATAACAAAACCAAGAACTGAAAACACAAATCAAAACTAGTACCTACGTTTTAGGAACTTTTTCGACATTCGGATTTGAAATAATTTCCCGAGAGGAGGAATAATCAGTGTCGAGAAGGTGATCATTGTTCAATAAGGACTTACACTTTTCGTAATGGTAAGATGAGAACAAGTGACGCTTCGCCGTTCCGACTTGGCGATCAGCACAACTTCCAAAGGGAGGAAGACCCAGAGTATCGCGCATGGTACCCAGACCAGGACGGTCTTTTGGAAACAAGGAGTGAAGTCTGGATCATCCGTGTTCCATGTTAAATTGCCGTCCTATTAAAAATAATAACAGATTTGTTAATTGAACGCATCAGTTATTATAATTATTGCCTTGGTAAGCTAATACAACTAATAAGAATTGTGGAGATAGGAACTGATTGTATCATAAAGCATGAAACTTAGCAATTCATAGCTATTGTCACAAAAATGAAAAGAAAAAATACCCAAAATGGAGATTCACAATAGTCATCCAAAACAAATGAATCCATTTTAAGATGTTAAACACCAAAATCTTGCTAAAATAAATTAGTTTGAGCAATTTTTTAACAGTGACGACTAACTGATCCTTTCAACGTCTTTCAGTAAACCGTTATGGTTATGTTTTACAACGGTACGTTAAAAGACCTTGATTGAGTCTCTCTAGCATAACGCAAGTGTATTTCAGAACGAATTCACCTACATTGTAGCTGAATAAAAAAATGCCAGACTTCAGGCGATAAAATCGTATGAACTGTACATTTTGTCCTTATTCCTAGGGAATGTTATATGATAATCTTTGGATAGCTGATTACAAACTGTATTTGTAAAATATAAAGACTAAAATATATTATAGAACTTCATCCTTGTGAAGATAGTCGAATCCTTAAATGAATAGAAGAATTCATTTCAATTTCACGAAAGATACGATAAGTCTAAATATCAAATTACAAAGAAGAAAACCATTTTAAGGCTGTAAAGAGTATACAGGGTGTTTCTGATAAGTCTGCCATAAATCAAGGGGCGTGTTCTTTGGGTCAAACTAAGTGGAAAGTGTCAAAGAACATGGGGTGTACAAGAATTTGCAACGAAGATATGGCCCCCCAAACATTGGCCCCTAAAACAAGAAAATATTCGAATATGTAGACTAAAACAAATTCAGCCTTATCAACTTGTTTAGAAATAATGAGACAATTTCAATAGTTTCCCTCTAACATCGTTATTGAACTTTCACCTGGCAGAAGTGTATTAAATGAGTAGAAGTATGCCTACTCTAGTAAAGTAAATTCAAAGTATCATGGTACCTTTCGGTTGGTATTACTTTTATTCTTAACAAGTTAAAATGGACGTTACAGGTATTGTTCAAAATGTCCACCACCGGCGTTAAGACAAACATGAACCCGTCTTTCGAAAGATTCTTGGACATGTTGGAAGATTCCTGGCATGTTCCTGATTGTTTGACAACCTTCAATAATTCGTCTTCGCAAGTCTTCCTCATCACGGACTTCATTCTTGTACACGATGTCTTTGAGATGACCCCAAAGATAGAAATCGCACGGATTTAAATCCGGAGATCTGGCTGGCCACGCAACTGGTCCTCCACGCCCAATCCACCTCAAATTAAACGTAGCATTAAGATGTTCTCTAACTGCACGGCTGAAATGTGGGGGTGCCCCGTCGTGCATAAACCACATGTCACGAAGTAATGCTAACGGTATGTCCTCGAGTAGTTCAGGTAAAGTGTCTCTTAAGAACGTGAGATATGCTTCACCATTTAGTCTGGGTGGAAGAAAATGCGGACCTAGTAAATGATTACCGACAATGCCGCACCATACGTTTAAAGAAAATTGCTGTTGGTGACTTCTAACACTAGTTGCGTGTGGGTTTAATTGGCGCCATTCGTGGTGGTTGTGATAGTTCAGAATTCCATCCCGGGAAAAATGTGCCTCGTCGGTTACTAAAAGGACCCGTGGAAATTGATTGTCCTCTACTCTGGCCAAAAACCACTCGCAAAAGTCGATGCGTCTTGGATAATCTGCCGGGTTAAGAGCTTACACCTTTTGAATATGATACGGGCGAAACTGATGTCCGCGGAGAATTCGCCAGACCAAAACGTGATTAACATGTAATTGTCGTCCAACTTGTCTGGTACTTGTCGAGGGGTCCTCATCGAACATGGCAAGGACGTCTTCCTCGATTTCCTCCATGTCTTCTGGATTGTCTCGCTCTCGAACGTTGTTGGATTGTACTTGTCCGATGTCCCTCAAGCGCCTGTCAACAGCCTCGAACGTACGACGATTTGGTATGCGTCGTTGCGGAAATTGTTCCTGGTATCGCCGCTGTGCTTCCACTGAATTGCCCTGCGCCAGTCCATACATGAGATGCATGTCTGCATATTCTGCATTGGTATACGCCATACTGTACTACCACACGTTCGTTCGAAGTGATACAGTGACGTTATCAACAACATCGCGTTACTTTATAGCAAACCACCGTTTAGTTTTTACGTTTGCGTCATGACTGTCAGCATTGTTTTTTATTCACGGACTTCATTCTTGTACACGATGTCAAAAAAATCTTTGAGATGACCCCAAAGACTTTTTAGCAAACCACCGTTTATTGTTTACGTTTGTGAATAAAAAACAAACAAGACTAAATGGTGAAGCATATCTCACGTTCTTAAGAGACACTTTACCTGAACTACTCGAGGACATACCGTTAGCATTACTTCGTGACATGTGGTTTATGCACGACGGGGCACCCCCACATTTCAGCCGTGCAGTTAGAGAACATCTTAATGCTACGTTTAATTTGAGGTGGATTGGGCGTGGAGGACCAGTTGCGTGGCCAGCCAGATCTCCGGATTTAAATCCGTGCGATTTCTATCTTTGGGGTCATCTCAAAGACATCGTGTACAAGAATGAAGTCCGTGATGAGGAAGACTTGCGAAGACGAATTATTGAAGGTTGTCAAACAATCAGGAACATGCCAGGAATCTTCCAACATGTCCAAGAATCTTTCGAAAGACGGGTTCATGTTTGTCTTAACGCCGGTGGTGGACATTTTGAACAATACCTGTAACGTCCATGTTAACTTGTTAAGAATAAAAGTAATACCAACCGAAAGGTACCATGATACTTTGAATTTACTTTACTAGAGTAGGCATACTTCTACTCATTTAATACACTTCTGCCAGGTGAAAGTTCAATAACGATGTTAGAGGGAAACTATTGAAATTGTCTCATTATTTCTAAACAAGTTGATAAGGCTGAATTTGTTTTAGTCTACATATTCGAATATTTTCTTGTTTTAGGGGCCAATGTTTGGGGGGCCATATCTTCGTTGCAAATTCTTGTACACCCCATGTTCTTTGACACTTTCCACTCAGTTTGACCCAAAGAACACGCCCCTTGATTTATGGCAGACTTATCAGAAACACCCTGTATAGCTTTACTAAAACCAAATCCAAGACGGTGGAGCTCAATGGAAGATAATCAGTGCTGGATTAAAGAACTGAGCTTATCGGAAGAGACTTATTTCTTGACTTTGTGACGGTGTGAGCCTTTAGGGACACCACATCCACGCCAATCCATCGGGGCCAATGTCAAGTGCCCCCTCAAATTATGGGTCAGATAGCCATGAGACCTCAAAAGCTAATGGTTCACTTTAAAAAAGTATTCAACCAGATTATTTAATTTCAGTAGTAAGTTTCTATAATTCTCCGTTTTCTAAGCAGTTGATGATGTTTTCAACTTTTTCGGATAAACTGTGAATGTGCGTAGAGGTACATCCTCTGCACTGCAGACCTTGGTAAACGCGAGTGTTCTGCATCCAAAATAAAATTCTAGGCTTCTCGCTTTCAAAGCTTTTATACAACGTTTTTTGCAAGCGTTAACATTTAAAATGAATCATATGGGGTAAAGATAATTCTACAGGGCCGGTAAGCCCCAGTAGATATGACTTGACACCCGTTTCTAATATTGAAACCCTAAAAAATTACCTTTTTAGGGTTAGCGTCCCTTAGAAAAAGCATAGAAAAAATTCAGTTTTATAAAGGAAATGAGACAAGCCTCACTGAAAAATAGTGATCGTACGGGGTGCGATTTTTGTCGGGTCGGGCTCCGGGTCGGGTTGCGAAAAAAACCCCGGAAAATCGGGTCGGGTCGGGGTTTTCCTTCTTAATAAAATAAACTCAATTAACATATTATAAAAAAACGTCTTGGTTTGGACCAAGGCCGAAAAAACAAACGATATGTCTGAGGTTTATCAGTTGACTGAAGTTCAGATATTGCAATTTCTTTTTAAATTACTTTTATTCCTTTAATCCTTAATCAATATTTAATTCAATCAACTTATTTTTACTGTTAATCGATCTATTCCCTCTAAATTAATTTCAAAAATTACATATCTACGCTTTTTCAAGAATAATTCCATTTTCCGAAAACATTTTATCATGAAATTAATTATTTTGAAGGGAGTACGTGTTGGGTGACGAATATTGAATATTTGAAATATTATACGAAGTGTCTAAAAAGAGCAAGCGATCTTTGATATAACTCGAAAGGAAAATGTAAATATTTGATAGTGGATGCATATATTGGGGACGCGAATTTATACATTTAACTTCGAATATCGAAATGTTACATTTTTTTGTCGCGACTATGAAGGAAAGGTTGCACTGCAGTTTCCCTCTCCGAACTTCAAAGCTTCTTGGCCATAACTCAATCTAGATTTGGAACGTCATCACCCCTTACTACATTGTTGGCGTTACTTGTATTGTACACCGGTTACGTATTACGCGGAATGATTTTATCAGGCGTAGAGACCATTTCCGAAAACACACAGGGGCGAGGAGACCATTGGGGTATTCTTCCTTGCACCAAGGGCCATCGTCAGACGGTGCCAAAGTTCACTACAGGCGGGAGGAAAGTCAACTCGCACTGCCTCTAGCGGTGCTTCTAGGCGAGAGGGAGAAGACCCCAATGGCGGCATCGCCCCAGTGTTTTAGTTTCTCCTTATGTAATTTGTGTACGATCGGTCCATGGCAGTTCTGGTAAGGTATGATGTGTTCAACCATTTTATTTCCTCAGGAAATAACAAGTCATCGGAACTGAGAAGTATTTCTTTTTATGTAAACTTTACCCTTTCCTTTGGTTATATTTACACCGATATCATATTTTTCCAGTGCATAAAAGGAGAGCTACCTACTAAAAGAAACAAGACAGGACCGAGGTTGTTGCTTTGTCTTAAGTAGACAACATAAGTTTATAAATTAGTTTGAGCAAAATAAATTCTTTATCATAATTTCTTGACATCAGTCTTCCCAGCAACTTACAACAGATTTAAACTTTTTTGGTGCAAACTTGAAAATTTGTCAAGGCAACAAGAATTAAAACTGTGCTTCCAACTTAGTAATCATCGACACGAAATCCCTTCAAAATAATTAATTTCATGATAAAATGTTTTCGGAAAATGGAATTATTCTTGAAAAAGCGTAGATATGTAATTTTTGAAATTAATTTAGAGGGAATAGATCGATTAACAGTAAAAATAAGTTGATTGAATTAAATATTGATTAAGGATTAAAGGAATAAAAGTAATTTAAAAAGAAATTGCAATATCTGAAACTTCAGTCAACTGATAAACCTCAGACATATCGTTTGTTTTTTCGGCCTTGGTCCAAACCAAGACGTTTTTTTATAATATCTGTCCCTTCAGTCTTAATGTAATTAAAATTTGAATAATTTCATGTTTTTTGTACCGACATACATTTGGGGTTGATCTATTTCTAATAGCTTAAAGAAGTACTTAAGTATAGTTAATTATATGAACTCATATCCAATAACATAGTTTTCGAAAAGCATATAATGTTGTACTTTATATATGAAGTTAGTTCAAAAATGACAGTATTTGAAATGTAGAATAAATTTTTTTATTTGTTGTGTACACTCTAAACATATATCAATGAGAATTTTTGAGGAAATGCATCATGAGTAGAAGAGCTTGAAGACGATGTCTATATAAGCATATTGTGTTGTACTTTATTTATGAAAAGTTTAAAAACGACGGTATTTGAAATATGGAAGAAAAATATTTGTTTCGTACACTGTATACATATACAGTGTTGTCGAGATCAGACCAACAGCTTCCTTTATGTACAACCCCCAATACTGCCAACGGGTGATGTCGTGCTAAATTATACAGGGTGTAAATAAATGTTTAGAATTCATGTTTTATTGTATTTAAGTGACAACGAGTGGCAAGATACACAAAGAATACAGGAGAATATGCGTGAATGCAACAAAATATTTTAAAGCACAGTCCTACGATTAGTCTTAGAACCTGGGCCTCAAATTGCAACCTCTAAACTGTTTAGTAAACAACTCAACGTAAATATTCGAAGTGTCTACCATTGTGGTTGAGGCACTCTTCCAGATGACTGTCCGTGTCTTGCATTACATTTGCAACCACTAAACTCATGACGCATGGCAAGACTAATGGTATTGCCGTCTTAGGTACTTCTCGTCCGTTAAGGCTTGATGTAGGGGGATATGATTATGCCTGTAGTAATGCCCTTGTAAACTGGCACGAACAGTAGAATGGCTTAGTGCAACTTCTTGTTCCACCGCTCTACTACAAGCATGAGATTGGCTTCAAAACTTTCTACGATGTCAAAGTCTGTATCCTCATTACAGACTATACAGTCTCTTCTACGTTCACGATCTTGCACTATCGAAATGACGAAAGTCCTCGCACCCAAATGTCGGTGTGGAGACCGTTCGGCATAAAGCACTACCTTTAGTTGAACCAGAGAGAATTTTACACATGTGTAAAATTCTCTATGGTTGAATGTTACCGCGACCTTCACCCAAAATAAACTTGCTGCCCAATTTTTCCTGGTTAGAATAAGTTGGCATTTTGCTAGGAAACGAGACCAACTACTGTAATTCTACTACTTAGCGACACTGAAAGCCCCTTTATATCTAAAAAGACCGGAAGTTCCTCAAAGTTGAGTTTTCAAAGATTGTCAGCTTGAGCAGCAGGTCATAGTATGTATAGTGGTGAAGGTCGCTTTAACATTCGACACGTGACACCACGGTATGTTTGGTCCTCCAATGTCCTGACCCTATAGGTCCAAACAATTACCATCCAGTTTTTCGGCTCAGCGTTGCGGTATTGCCGGTCCCATTTGAAATACAATTTCTGTAGTGTTACAATTTTAACAATACGCCTGTTAAAAAGGCACAAATACCGAAAAAAGAAACCATTGTAATAAAGGTCGGCCCCCTAACCTTAAACTATGAACAAAATAAAGAAAACATAAAGGTTTCTTTGGGAATGACTTTGAAGCAGAAGGTCCGAGTTGTCTGAGGAACCGAGAAAAAAGGCCGTAGTGAAAACTAATCGTCGTTACGTAGCAGTTAGGACCGAATTTAATTAGTTAGTCTCGTCTTTTAGCAAAATGCCAGTGTATTCAAACCAGGGAAAATTGAACATGATGTTTACGAGGATTACCCAAAACGGCAAAACCTTTGCGTGAACTAATTGAAGCCGATCCATTATTTTTAGAAAGGTACTGTTCTCTGACGAGGCTATTTAAGGATGGTACCTTAAACCTTCATAACGTGCATTTTTGGGAGGGCATTCTTGGAAACCAAATTATCGGACCCTTTTTCTTGATAAGAAAATCTCTGAAGGCATTTACTTGGACTTCCTGCGTCATGAGTTCGTTGCTTGTAAAGTAATTGAAAGACATGGACAGATGAAGAGTGCCTGCACCACAATGGTAATCACATTGAACATTTACGTTGACGTTGATGTGTACCAAACGGATTCGATTAGAGGCTGTAATTTGAGGCCCAAATTCCAAGACTTATCGTAAGACTGTGCTTTAAAATTTTCTGTTGCTCCCCCCACTTGACTGGTATGCTAGGTGGTATTTCAGTAGAAGAAAATTTATTGAATTAGGGATAGCGAGAGATGGCTAGTGATATGGCTTAGTTATGGGCTAGACGCCCTTGTTTTATTGGCAACATTATTACATTGAATGTTGCCAGATTAAATTGTTGCTGGTGATTTGGCGAACTATGCTAATGATATATTAAAATTTAAATGGAAAAGTTTCATTTTGACACATTCCTTACCCTAAAATTTTGTGTTTGGAGCCTATTAATGCATTATAGTGATAATGTAATTAATTTTAGTGTTAAATAGGAAAACATTTAGGCTGAAAGAACAACTGGCGTAGTTTAATCTTATTTTGTTATTTCAGTTAAGGGTTATCTATAGTTACCCAAAAAAAACCTGTTGTTTTCGATTAATTTTAATTAAATATGATCATTAAGTTGAAATTAACGGCTTATCTTCTTTTACTAGTGTTATTTCAGTTTATTATACGAGTTTGAACAAGAAATTCTGCAAACTTTAGAGGAGTGACTGTTTGACTCTTGCAGAACAATCACTACTTTGCCCCAAAACTTTTAAATATCACGCCTTTTCAATGGCTCTCTTTTCAAAATGGGGAAAAAAGCTTTTAAATGACAATTTAATTAATCGTAAGAATTAAACAGGAAAATGGAGGCTGGGTGAAAGATTTGTTAGTTTAATTATAAGGTATCCATGAATTTACCCAAAACACGAATCTTTCACATTCTGGGAGCACTGCCGTGCTCCCAGCCAAGTCGAGCACTGACATCCTTTTCTCGAAGCAACTCGTGGCACTTTTAAGCCCACTGTAACTTCGTGATGGGTATAGGTGAAAGTCTGAAATTTTGCTTGCCGCGAGGACTGTCAATCCTAGCTATTGTTTCCAAATTTCAAGTTCCTACCCTATATGCTTTTCGAAATATCGCAGGTGAAATCTACCTTATTTTGTCACTCACTCACTCACCGATCATCAAAATTCTAAGGTACTTCTAGAGGAGATAGAAACTTAAAATTCAGGATTTAGTTTTCATTTATTTTATAAAGCACAGAAAAATTAAAACATCCCGAATTTTTTATAAAATTGTTCTTTAGTTCTTTATTTTAAAACTAGATGGCGCTGCCGTCTTTTCAACAGAAATAGTGTGTGTTCTTGATGAAAGGACGTAATGGTCCAAAGTTAACCGAAAGTTAAATATATATTAAAGCTAATAGGAGTAGTAGTTTAATAGAAATGTGTCGTAACTGATGCTACATTCTTTTATTAGGATATCGCGTACAATCTTTATTGCATATTCTCTGCGGGTCGAAAGGGGTAATTCAGCGTAAATATGGACAAACGTTAGCGATTATATTGGCAAACGAAGTACCACGAGAGGGTCTTGTTTTAATATAACTACCGAAGTATAACGAGAGGGTCTACAAAAAGAAGTGAGATCCTAAGAAAAACATTAACATGTACAAAAATGGGCCAAGCCTCGCTTCGTGCCCTCTCCGCCGTAAAAGTTCTGAAATCCCATGTAGAGCCAAGTCTGCCTTTTGGTCTCATTCAATCGCCAATTGAACAATTATGTTATAAATTAAGTACTTTTCCTAATTAATAACCAATATTCTTTGACTCTATCATTATTATACATCTTTGTTCGTATCAAAAATATCGTGACTTGGCAAGCGCAGGTGTACATAAGGTTATGCATAACTCGCCTTATAAACTTGTAAATAGGGTTATGCATAACTCACCATATAATTTGTACATAGGGTTGTGCATGACTCATCTTATAAACTTGTACATATCCCCTCGACCATAAACGATTTAGTGAATATCCCTTCGACTTCCTTTTAATATTACTTACTTGCGATTGCCAAGTCACGATATTTTTGATACGAACAAAGATGTATAATAATGATAGAGTCAAAGAAGATTGGTTATTAATTAGGAAAAGGACTTAATTTATAACATAATTGTTCAATTGGCGATTGAATGAGAACAAAAGGCAGACTTGGCTCTACATGGGATCTCAGAACTTTTTAGGGCGGAGAGGGCACGAAGCGAGGCTTGGCCCATTTTTGTACATGTTAATGTTTTTCTTAGGTTAATTATACTTGATTGAGTTTAATTTAACGGCTTATCTTGTTTATCTTGTGTGGATTTATTTTATAATAAAAGTTTCAATAAAATATTAACTTAAATTGCAATTACCCTAAAATTTTAATGTATGCGCTTTTGATGTATTTTAATGATCATTTAGATTAATTTGAAAGTGAAATAGGAAACTACTGTGGCTGTACGAAAAACTTGTGATGTTTTAATCTTAATTTGAGCGTGGTTCGTGAGAGTGGATTAAGCTTAAAATTTATTTGAATTTTTTACCCTATTTGCAATGTTTAGTGCAGTTTAATATTTTTGCCATATATTCATCATTATGGTACCCTAAACTTTTGGGTAGTTTAAACAGTTTATTTAAAAGTTATTTGAGCTTTTATCCAAAAATGTATATTTTGGTTTAATTTCACGTTAATTATATTTAATTGAGTTAAAATTAACGTAGGATTGTGTTTTGGCAGTGTACATTTAGGCTATAAAATGAGTTTAAATGTATACTTCACCTTAGTTGCAATTTTTAGTGGAGTTTTCGATTCTTATTTTACCCTAAACTTTTGAATTTCGCGCCTATTAAGGTGCTTTCGAGATAATTTAAATTAGCTTAAGTGTGAAAGAGAAAACATGGGGCTTTACCAACGGCTTGGTTAGATACAATCTTAATCAAGGACATCATTTAAGAGTTATCTGAGTTTTCATCCAAAAAAAATGTACATTCGGGGTTTAATTTCACGTTAATTACACTTAATTACGTTGAAATTAACTTGTCGTCAGTGCTCATTAAGCTTATAAAATGACTTTTAATAAATAATTCACCTTAACTCTAATGTTTAGAGGAGTTTTTGATTATTTCCAACACATTGCGTTAAATTTTTATCATATCCTGTGCTAGGTTTGTGGTAAAGATTATCTATACAATATGTTAATGAATGATGTTATTCTATAGTTTAGCTTGAATACCAGTAATTAAATCAAATACCTATACAATTCATAGCAATTTAAACCAATAAACAAACGGCAACGTGGACTGTGGAAATAGCAAACAACGTAACCCTCCGTTTCTAACGTGGTTACGTTGAGAGAATCTGTGATGTAAACATGAAAATTATTTGACTAATTAAATTATATAACGACACTGTCCTCCTGGATTAACCAGCACCACTGTTACTTATGAATTAAACAATCCACTGTTGGTAACAAATAGTTTATAAAATGATAACGTAACATCACAGTATAACTGATTCAATAGGACCAAAATTGTTTTAACGAATAATCTGGTCCTCTACATTGGTTTAGTTTTAAGGAATTATATCACACACCTTCACAATTAGTAGCATTTTAGTGAGATTAACAAATAATGAAACCGCGTATACCTGTCCTCAAATGAGAATGTTGAGTGAACTGCGCTAACCAGTAACCTATACACCACTCTTTTAACTGCCGTAGGAAAACACATTGAACATTTTGTGATCTTTCCTGTAATATTTTGAAGTTGAATTCATCACAGGGTGAAAACACTACCGTTGATTTCTAAACCATTAACAAATAATGAAACCCAGTATACCTCATACGTAACTCTCCGTTTCCAACGTGGTTACGTTGAGAGAATCTGTGCTGATGTAAACATGGAAATTCCTCTACATTGGTTTAGTTTAAGGAAATATATCACACACCTTCACAATTAGTAGCATTTTAGTGAGATTAACAAATAATGAAACCCTGTATACCTCAGTCCTCATATATTTGTTTGTAGCAGGAAACGAAGCAGACTGCGTATTTTTGGAATACAGAGCTGGAAATGAGCTTTTTTTATCTTGAAAGGGGAAAGACTATATAAATACTATATTACATAGACAAACTAAAATACAACTTAAGCCTTGGCCGTAAAGAACGTTCAAAAACTTACTTTAAATGATATAAAAACCTCTGGTAACTGTAATTATTTACCTGAATTACTTTTCTAGACGAAAATTCGACCTGATAACGACCTATTTCTTATTAAGGGTGCTACAGTTAATTAGAAAATACATATAAAGGTGCTCAAGCTCGGATGAAATAGTAAAGTAATCTGTCAGCGTCTACTGCTAGATAGTCTGACTCAAAAGTAATTTTGACGTACTTTCAGAATTAACTAAAATTAACATACTTAGAGTTAATTGATTTAAATTAAACTAGCCGATAGCACACCTTGAATACATAATTGTTAAATTAAGAGTATTCCGAAAAGTAACTTCGCTCTAGTTTTTCAGTTAGAGGTGGCTAAATATCACGAAAAACCCCATGTTAATCTCCATAGGAAAAATGGTAAAAGCATGTGAATTTTGCTTTAACGTTACAAAAGAGTATCAAGTCATATCTACAAGGGCCTACCGGCCCTGTAGAATATGTACGTATGTATGCATGTATTTATTTATGTATGTATGTATGTATGCATGCATGCATTTATGTATTTAATATTTATTTATTTATTTATTTTTTTATTTAATTATTTATTTATTTATTTATTTATTTATTCATTCATTTATATATTTATTTCCTTCCTTCCTTTTAGCAGGAATCCCGTTACCTTCCTTCCTTCCTTCCTTCCTTCCTTCCTTCCTTCCTTCCTTCCTTCATTCATTCATTCATTCATTCATTCATTCATTCATTCATTATTTCAACCATTCATTCATTCATTATTTCAACCATTCAACCATTCATTCATTCAACCATTTACTTACTTACTTACTTACTTACTTATTTAATTATTTATTTATTTATTTATTTGTTTATATTTAAATTAAATATATTTATTTATTTAGGTAACCCAAAACTTTGATGAATCAAGCTACGTGAACGCAGAAATACTTCTTGAACACTAGCATAACTTAAAGCAATGTAACTTTTATTCTCTAACTGAAACTAGCATATCTATTTATTTTAGTTTTCGTGGATGATATGCCCGGGACTCGGAATAGGGCGTAAATTAAGAATAATGCGGTTATGTGAGTAAGCCGTCTTACACTTCATTTCCTCACCATAAAACACTGTCAATGAAAGTTTAACTTCATTCCGTTAACTTATATTAACCCCGCATTCCATTAGCATCCCACCTACTCCCTACCACCAACACACCCTCTCTCCTTCTTCCCTTCGCATATTGAAAAAAGAGTGTGAATTAAATTTTTTCATCGTTAGTGAGTTCAAGTTTTTAACGGGCTTCGGGAAACATGCATGTTAAAAATTTTAAAATTCCCGAACTGGTAAGTTTTCCCTAATACTTATGTTCCACACTACTATTGTGGAGCGTGTTCGTTTTGTGTTTCAATTTAAATCATCAATTGATGCAAATTGTCTCTACAATTTCAAGCATCAATTTGTGATAATTGAAAGGCAAAGAAAAACGTCACGTGTCCCGTTGCTTCTGGCGGGTACGAAAGTCTAGCCGACTTTCGGCCGTCGATCGAAGCGATAATTTTATCAGCTAGTCCCAGATCGTCCTCGTAACGGAGGTGCGACGTTGGTGGGCCAACTGGTAATAATTGCTATTCGATGGTGAGTTTGTCTCGTAAAGGGCAATAATCCAAGTACCTCAGCGTTCACGCTCGAACACGGCGATTGAAATATATCGCCTCGGGTGAATGAATCGAGAAACAGAAGCGAAGAAAACCGTTCCCGAGAGGGTTCGGCTTCTCGTTTTTAACGTCGATAAAGTTGGAGCCGTCCGCTTCAAGCGGCGGTTCTACGACGCCTTTAACCCGGCTCGACGGTCCTTAATCGGGCCGGTCGTAGCCCGGGACTGGCGTCAACTGACGGCAACGTTATTCGTTGTTACCTGGTTGATCCTGCCAGTAG
>NW_028324264.1:27500-34020 GCF_054372755.1 Phalangium opilio
AACGTTGTTGCATTGATAGATAAAAGCCTCAACATATCATTCTTAGCTAAAGGTGAGAATCCAGAATGATACTTCTAAGTCATTTTTCATTTATTTCAGGATTTAATAAAAAAGATGTTGAATCAAGTTCAGCATGACAAGACTGGATTCCAGTTTTCATGGGAATAACATATAAACGTTTTGAGTTGTCCAAAAAACAATGCCGACTCGCCAATGATATTGAAAGTATTTTTCTAAATTACCATACTCTTTGCAGTCGCTTGCAATGACGCTGTAACCTATATATCACGCATAAAAATTGATATCGTATCAAAAATGGTGCCGGGAGCTAGCTCCAGTCATTGAACATAACAACCTGCCTCTGCCTTCATGCAACAGCACTTATAGCAGAGGACTCCCGGCAAAAAATACCAAGATTTTGAATTGGTGTTTTCAATGATGGAAGCTACTCATCATCAGCTCACAAAGGATAGTAAGGTGATGGAAAAAGTCAAGTAATAAATTAATTTACAGTGCAATAATGTTAAATTAACAATAATATTATTGTATATGTAATCATATTATGAATCATACAGCTTTACACGGCTAATATTTCAAAGTGAGACTGCACAGTATAAAATTAAGAAAAACATAAAAAAAGTCATCTTGGGCTTATTCAATATCTCTTGTAAAAGATCCGGAAGTAAATGAAATAATGACTGTTAAATATCTTTCAAAATTCCTGTTTTTAGGTGTTATTGCATAGATAAATTTTTAGCCATCATTGCGAAGAAATTTGAAGAATTTATGCGGCAATCTAAGAAAAAAATACTATAAAATCATTATTTTCCAGATTGCCACGCCGCTTGCAGTGGTGAGCTGTGATGTTGGGAAGTATCCACGCAACAAAGCTGCTAAAGTGGGGACTCAAAATGATACTTCTAAGTCATTACTTCATTCATTTTACGATTTACTAAAAAAGATGCTAACTCAAGTTCAGCATGACAAGACTGAATTCTTGTTTTTAAAGGAATGACATCGAAAATTTGATCCATACAACAAAGCTAAAAGAAATTAAGGATGAGAATAAATAATAGTATTTTTATTGAGTATCTGGAAAAACTGTTTTTACTGATTGGTCAGGAAACCTGTTATGTTTCAGTAATAATAATAGGGTTTATAGTACTAAACCGGAAAATATTTGCAGAAAGTTTATGCGTGCTTTTTTTTACTATGATATTAAATATTTTACTAAAAAATATTTTCAAATTCCTTTAAATCCTGCATTAAATATAAAAGGTTATGCTTTTCCTAGTGGTCATATGATAGGAGCAGCAGCGTTTTATGGTTGGGTATTTATCAATATAAGGCATTATTTATTAAAAACTTTAATAGTTGTAATGTTGTTGGGTCTTGGTTCAGCTTTAATTTATTTTGGTTATCACAATTTAATTGATGTTATTGTGGCAGTAGTTTTTGCAATAGCTATTATTATTTTGGTACGAATTTTAGTAAATCAACAAATTTTTCAAAAACATCTTTTTTTAATTGGCATTTTCTTATGGATATTTAGCGTTCCTATAATGCTTTACCTTAATTATGAAATGAAAATTGATTATCTACCTTGGATGCCTTTTTATGGGTTATTAGGCTTTTCTCTTTCTTGGATGTTATTTGCTGAATACTTAAACCTTCCACAGTCAAAATTAAATATCATTCTTAATTTGACTATTGCTATTCTGGCTATAATAATTATCAGTTATGTAATACATTTAATAGCAAAGCAACTAGATACTAAATTACAATTACAATGGTTTTTTATAGGATTTTCTTTGCCTTTATCAGTAAGAATTTGTCATTTTGTGAGAGTAAAAAATAATGTTAGTTAATATAAATCCTGAATGGATATTAAGCATTAGAAATGAGATATTAACCGATTGGTTTAAAATATTTCCTTTCTTTGTCAGTGATTATTTTTTTATTACGGTTATTGCCATTGCATATTGGTTAAATCCTCGAAATAAATCATTTTTAGATTTAGGTTGGTTAGTGGCATTATCAACATTATTTAATATTATACTTAAAAATATTTTTGCTATTTCTCGCCCTCCTACTGCTTTACACTTACTAACAATTAATGACGGCTCGTATGGTTTTCCAAGCGGCGATGTACAAGTAGCAGCTGTGTTTTGGGGTACTATATTTTTATTATTTAAATCAAGAATATTAAAAACTGTGTCTGTCATAATGATTATTAATATTATGTTTTCCCGTTTATATTTGGGGGTGCATAGTGTAGATGATGTATTAGGTGGATTGTTTTTTGGTATTTTAATAGTTTTAATATATAGAAGCAAATTTGTGCAAGCAGAAATAAGCAAATGGGAAAATAATATTAAAACTTATCGGTATATGCTTATATCATTGATAGTTATATGTCTTTGTATATGGCGTTATCAAGCCTTCCCAGTGTTAGTTTTGATATCTTTAGGCACTTTAATTGGCTACGGAGTAGCATATAGTTATTTTAAGTATAATAATAATCTGCAGCTTAATAAAATAGAGGATTTTGCTTGGGTAATTGGTGACTTTTTCATTTTATTTGCTTTTTATAAAGTTTTTCCAATTTTGGAAACTTCCACTTTACTATTTAATATCACAATTTTGCTTAAATACACTCTGCTACCTGTGTTGATTTATATTTTGCTACCATGGCTACAAAGAAAAGTTCACAAAAAACTATAGTGTCTAATTCTTGACAATTTACATAATATATACGAAACTGTGCATGATATTTAGGAGGAGATATTATGTAGCTTGATAAAAGCAGCGGTGTGTCATTCTCGCGTAGCATTGTTGCGTAGATACCTTAAGACCGTCATGGCGAGGTGGCGGCCGCGTGGCCACCCAGGCTTTGCTTTGTCATGCTGAACTTGATTCAGCATCTTTTTTTAGTAGATCCTGAAATAAATGAAATAATGATAAAAAGCCTTTTTTTGGATTCCTGCCTTTAGCTAGGAATGACAGATAGGGCTTGGGAATGACATCGGAAATTTGATCCATGCAACAACGCCGACGAGGTCACGGAATGACAATGGAATATTTTACAAAAATGATATTAGGAATATATGAGCTTTATTAAAGAATTTGCAAGTAGGGGATATTTGCACCAATGTACTGACCTTCTGCAACTAACCGAATTAACTACGAAAACAAAAATAGCTGCTTATATCGGCTTTGATTGTACGGCTACGTCGCTGCATGTTGGTAGTTTAATGCAAATAATGATTTTACGGTTATTGCAACAGCACGGGCATAAACCTATTGTAATAATTGGCGGCGGTACTAGCAAGGTTGGTGATCCTTCCTGGAAAGATGAAGCACGTAAAATTTTAAGCAAGGAAGATATTGCTAAAAATGCTATGGGTATAAAAAAATCACTCTCAAAATTTATTAAGTTTGGTGAAGGAGAAAATGATGCAATTATGTTGGATAATGCTGAGTGGCTAGATTCCCTTAATTATTTAGATTTCTTAAGAGATTTCGGTAAATTTTTCTCCGTTAATCGAATGTTAACGATGGATTCGGTAAAATTACGTTTAGAACGAGAGCAGCATTTAAGTTTTTTAGAAGTAAATTATATGTTACTGCAAGCTTATGATTTTTATCACTTAAGCAAAAATTACGGTTGCATGTTACAGCTTGGTGGTAGCGACCAATGGGGTAATATAGTAATGGGAGCAGATTTGATCCGTAAAGTAAGCGGCATGGAAGTATTTGGTATGACAACGCCGTTGCTTACTACCTCTTCAGGGGTTAAAATGGGTAAGACGGTTGGTGGAGCGGTTTGGCTTAATGAAGACGAATTAAGTCCATATGAATATTACCAATATTGGCGTAATTGTGAAGATGCAGATGTGCTGAGATTTGCTAAATTATATAATGAATTGACAGCTGAAAAACTCATAAAATTTGAGAATTTAGTAAATTCGGATATTAACGGTGCTAAAAAGCAACTAGCATACGATTTAACTGAGCTTTGTCACGGTGAAGAGGCAGCAAAATCTGCGTTAGATACATCAATTAGATTGTTTGAGCAAGGAGAAATTGATGAAAATTTACCGACTATTATTATTGAGCAACAAATATTGCAGCAAGGCATAGCAGCATTTGAATTATTTCATAAAGCAGGGCTTAGTCCATCCAAATCTGAAAGTCGTAAGTTAATTAGAGGTAAAGGGGCTAAAGTAAATGATCAAACAGTGCTTGATGAAAATATGGTAATTAATACTAATTTTTTCTTAGATGATCAGGTAATTAAACTTTCTGTTGGTAAGAAAAAGCATATACTTGTGAAAGCAGAATAACTTAATATTGTGTTTTATTCCTGCGAGATACTGTTGCATGAATAGAAAAATAGTAATTTGCTCATTTTTCAAAGCGTTTCATTGTCATTCTGTAACCTGTATTTGCGTTGTTGCGTGAGTTGGTTAAAACATATTTGGTGTTATTCCCGTGAAAACGAGAATTTAGGTTCGATTCGTCATTGCGAGAAAGTACGAAGTACCGACGTGGTAATCTATTCTTAGATTTATTAGATTGATTCGTCGGCATAAATGCCTTCTCGCAATGACGTTGTAGAATCTATTCATACAATAATAACTTTATCTTTAAGAATATACTATGACTAAAATTAGGCTTGATGAGTATTTATTAAAATCTGGTCTTGTTGAGAATATTACTTTAGCACAAAGCCTAATCATTCAAGGTAAAGTACATAACGAATCAGCTCAATTAACTAAACCAGGAATGCAGGTTGCTGCTGATAGTACTAATATTACTGTAAAACAGCCGCTGCATAATTATGTATCAAGAGGAGCTTTAAAATTAATTGCCGCTTTAGACCATTTCAAAGTCAATCCCCAAAATTTAGTTTGCTTAGATGTTGGTAGCAGCACAGGCGGTTTTTACCGAAATATTATTGTTAAGAGGAGCAAAATTAATTTTTGCCGTAGATGTCGGATATGGAGAATTACATTGTAGGTTGCGAGATAATCCCAAAATAAAAGTATTAGAGCGAACTAATGCCCGTTATTTAACAGCTAAACAGATTACTACCCCACCTGACCTAATAGTTTGTGATGCTAGTTTTATTAGTTTAATGACAATATTACCCACTGTCATAAACCTTGCTAAAAAAGATTGTGAGCTTATCGCTTTAATAAAACCGCAGTTTGAAGTTGATAAACATGAAGTAGAAAAAGGTGGGATTATTAAAAATCCTCTTTTACATCAAAAAGTATGTGCTAAAATTAGTGCATGGCTTGAGCATGAATATAATTTTAAGATATTTGACATAATAGCAAGCCCTATTTTAGGGGCAAAAGGTAATAAAGAATTTTTGATATATGGAAAACGATAATTTTGAATTAAATATTGCACATATATTTTAATTAGTGTATTCTCCTTAATTAGTAGCATAATATGGGTTGTAGCAGGTGGGTTTATCCCACCTTTTTTGTTGGTGGCATACAGCGTCATTAGAAAGCTTGATACAAATGAATTTTTCAGTATCGTCTGTGCTCACGTACTTTAGTACGCTGCGCAGGCTCTTCCTTAAATTCATCTTGTCTGAAGCTCTATAAATTTAGTTATATAATGTCCAAAATATATTCACTCGAAATTAAATTTAAAAATGCAAACTGTTGAACAACAAATAACGCAATTGATAGAAGAAACGTTAACTAATTTAGGTTTTGAATTAGTAATTGTACGTTTGCGAGGGTTAAATTTTAAAATACTTGAAATATTAATTGATAGGCTAGATGGTGAAAAAGTAACGGTAGAAGATTGCGGCAAAGTTAGCCAAAATATTTCTGCTATTCTTGATGTGGAAGATATTATTACCGATGCATATAATTTAGAAGTGTCATCAAGTGGTATTGAACGACCGTTAGTAAAATTTGCAGATTATAATAGATTTAGTGGTAGAGAAGTTAACATAAAGCTTAAAGCATTGCTGAATGGTAAAACTCGTTATCAAGGTAAGATAATTAAAGCTGAAGATAATAAAATCTATTTAAATCTCAAAGGTGAAGAAATAGTAATTGATTTTTGAGCTAATTAAAAATGCTTCTTTAGTTTTAACAGATGAGATGTTTAAAGAATTATTAGGTAAAAAATAAAAAGTGTAAAAAGTTTATGGTAAAAATTTATGTCTAACATAGGTAATATGGAAATTTTACAAATTATAGATTCTGTCGCTCGTGAAAAGGGTATACCAAAGGAAAATTTAACTTCAGCAGTTGAGCAAGCTGTGCAGGTTGCAGGACGGAAGAAATACGGTAATGAATATAACATTAAAGCACAAATTAATAGAAAAACCGGGGAAATAAGTCTTTTGCGAATTCTAGAAATCGTAGAAAATGTTGAGGATGATTTAACGCAAATTTCCTTAAAAGACGCACTGGAAAAAAAAACAGATGCTAAAATTGGTGATGAGATACATGAATATTTACCTCCAATCGATCATGCAAGAGTA
>NW_028324265.1:0-10000 GCF_054372755.1 Phalangium opilio
TAAAGGTGACAAAAATAAAAGAGACTATATTGTTTATTGCCTATTATTAATGTTACCTATTTTATGTAGCTTAATTTGGTTGAGTTATTTTAGAAATACCCACGATTTTTTTGGCAGGAAAGAACATAGTTTTAGTAATATCATTGCCATTATTGAAAACTTTAATGACCAACACAAATTGTTGTTATTGAATTACGGTAAATTTTTTCTTAGATTTTTAGTAAAAGAAGGTAGTATTGCACTATATGTTATAAGCGGCTTAGCATGGTACTTAATAAATAAATATCAGCCAAATCTATCGAAAGAATATAGGTTTTTCTTAATTGCTACTTTTATTTGTTATTTAATATTTTCCTTATGGCGGTTATATTTATATTTCTTTACCTTTACTTATGCTGAAGCAATTAAAGGTGCATCACTACTTAGATATTTGGGTTCTTATAGTTTAGTATTTGGGGTAATTGCCTGTGCATATATCAAAAACAGTCTTTTTTTGGTTAATTTAAATAAAAAGAATTATATGTTTTTGCATTATTATTAGCTATTTCATTATTTTCAGTAGTAAAGAATGTTTTGAGAATAAAGCAATTATCATTAACACAAAAAGTTTTTAATGAGCAGAGTAATATTATTAAAGGATTATTGAAACAAGGAACAGAAGTTAATTTTGACTTTAGTAATAAAAAGGATG
Source organism: Phalangium opilio (assembly GCF_054372755.1). Lineage (NCBI taxonomy): Eukaryota > Metazoa > Arthropoda > Arachnida > Opiliones > Phalangiidae > Phalangium > Phalangium opilio. The sequence continues at coordinate 692 of NW_028324265.1, forward strand.
ATTTACAATGTTATATACTAAATTATTCTTTAGCTCCTTATTTGCAAAATAAATATTTAAAGGAATGTATGAAGCCCTCTAAACACTATATAATTGATAAAGATTCTTTAGGAGAAGATAAAGTTACTTATATACCTTTTGCTAATAAGCTTATAGTACCTTCCTCAAAATAAAATAATTGAATTTAAATTTTTTTAATAAACTAACAAATATAATTTTAAAATTAAAAACTAATGAATGATATAAAATATAATCTAGCTGCCGCTTACCGAATCATGGCATATTTAGCTATGGATGATCATACTTATACTCACTTATCTGCAAGACCAGTAAATGCTGATTTTTATTATATTTATCCTTTTGGCTTTAGGTTTGAAGAGGTAACACCTGATAATCTGCTTAAAGTTAGTTTGGATGGAAAAGTTTTAGAAGGCAGTGAGTATCAGTATAATAAAACCGGTTATTTTATTCACGGTAATATTTATAAAGCACGAGCTGATATTTCTTCTATATTTCATTTTCATACACCCGCAACCGTTGCAGTCTCAGCTATGAAATGTGGTTTACTACCAATTAGTCAATGGGCTTTACATCTCTATGAAAAAACTTCCTATCACAATTATGACTCTTTAATACTTGATAATAATCAGAGCACTGCAATGGTCGATGATCTGAAACAAAATTATGTAATGTTTTTACGAAATCATGGAGTAATTACCAGCGGCAAAACAATTCACGAAGCAATGTTTTATAGCTATCATTTAGAACAAGCTTGCAAAACTCAATGTTTAGCTTATAGGGCAGGGCAAGAGCTAATTACTCCTTCTAAAGAAAATATGCCAACAGACTGTAAAAGACATAACAGCATTTGAGCAAGATTTAGGCAAACGTGACTGGGAAGCGTGGCTTAGGTTAGTAAACAGGTTACCTAATAATTTTTAATTTATGGCTTGATAAAAGCCGCAGTATGTCATTTCTGCTTTAGGTAGGAATCCAGAAAAAACACTAAAAAGTCATTACTTCATTTATTTCAGGATCTTTTGCATGAAATGCTGAATCAAATTCAGCACGACAAAAAAAGCCTGGATTCCGCACCTAAAGCAGGAATGATGCTGTTACTTAGTGGATTAAACAAATTGTTATATCATCTCCAAAGATAACAATTATTTAAGGTTACTATGATAAAAAATTATTTGAAAAAATTTTTTAAAGACCAAAATCGTAAATCACAATCTTTTATTGAACTTAGCAATGGCTATTACAACGATGTAAAAGATACTAAAGTCGGTATAGATGCTTACCGGAAAAATGTTATAGTATATCGTTGCGTTAATTTAATTGCTCAATCTGCTGGTCATGTTCCTTGGAAATTAATGAAAAACAACAATGGTAACAACGAAGTAATTCAAGAACATCCAATATATCATTTATTAAAAAAAACCAAATCCCGAAAAAGCCGGTGCTGATTTCTTTAGTGAACTAATAGCAAGCAAATTATTATATGGTAATAGCTATATTTTATCGACAGCAGATTTAAGACCCAAAGAGATTTACTTATTACATGCATCAGCGACGGAAATAGTACTAGAGCGAAATCAGGCAATTGCTTACCGATATAAAACTAGTGAAGGCGAAAAAATTTATCGTATCAATCCTATTGATAAAATAAGTAGGGTACTACATTTAAAAAACTATCATCCGACTAATCAGCATTATGGGCTATCTGCTTTGGATGCTGCTTCTTTACCTATTGATTTACATCAGCAAGCTACTTATTGGAATAATTCTTTACTACGAAACGGTGCACGTCCTAGCGGTGCATTAATAGTAAAAGATGGTAATGGTTATCTTAGTGATGAACAATTTGAAAGACTACAAGCACAATTGACAGATAAATTCACTGGTAGCAATAATTCCGGTAAGCCATTATTGTTAGAAGGGGGGTTAGGCTGGCAAGAAATGAGCATTAATCCAAAGGATATGGATTTTATTGAATCGAAAAACTCAGCTGCAAGGGAGATTGCTTTAGCTTTTGGTGTACCGCCTCAATTGCTTGGCATTAACGGCGATAATACTTACAGCAATATGCAAGAGGCAAGGCTTGCTCTTTGGGAAGAAACATTAATTCCTCTACTTGATAAAATAGCAGATAGTTTAAGTAATTGGTTTTCAAATCTCTATCAAGAAAATATTATTATTGATTTTGATCGTGATAATATTTCGGCTCTTACCGAAAAACGAGAAAATTTATGGGCTAAAATAGCCAGTGCTGATTTCATGACATTAAACGAGAAAAGAGCTTTTGTTGGCCTTAAACCTGTTGTTGGTGGCGATAATTTATGTCCAAAGACTCTATGACTAGAGATATAACTGATACTATAAATAGCCTCTATAATTTTGTTGCTAAACTTATTATTTTACTGGAAGATGAACTTACTTTAATAACTTTACAAAGAAATGAGAATAATATAGTAGCTACAAAAAATATTACTGAAACATTAAATAAGCTAGTAAATTTAATTACTCAATTAAACAAGCTTTCTAACTTGGCTCCTGCTACTACAGAAATAGACGAAAAAGATAAAGTAATTATTGATAATTTTTTAAAGAATTTTCATATTAAGATGTTGTTTTGAGGTCATCCCTGTGGGGCGTTATTATGTAAATAGATTTATAGCCGTCATGGCGAGGCGGCATAGCCGACGTGGTCAGCCAGGCTATCCTGGATAATAAGGGATTTGATAGTATAAAAGTATGTTTATACTGGATGGCCACGGCATCAAGAGATGTCTCGCCACGACCGTTAGAGTATCCACACAACAATACCTAGTGGAAATAATATAAATGTCAATATTTGGTAGCAATAATATTAAGAATAATCTTTAGAACCACATTTAAAATTACCCGCACCTAAAAGATTAACAAAATTTACATCCCATGCCTGATAAAAAGCATTTGGGATATTAATACTATCCACTCAGTTACAATAACATGATGTCCATGTTTATTTTGAGGCAGTATTGCACTAATCTGATCTTTTGAAATTAATTTATCTTTATGGCTATAATGTGGGGTCTATATATAGTGGTCTTAAAAAAAGGTTCTGGATCAAGTTGGTTTCGAGTAATTCGTTGTTCTAGATGCCAACCTTCTCTAGTAATCCACCAGTCCATAACCACGGGTACTATGTTTTGTTGTGTAAACTAACTCAGCCTTAAATTCTTGACCAGGAGTTACTGGTATTTGTGGCCATATTGCACCGGTTTTTTTAAGTATTTCTTCATCTGGATAATTAACGCAGTCACGTTCTCCCTTACGACCACTACTCTAATATATAACTATCTTTAGGGGAAGGAGCACTCGCGACATCATCTAGATATTTTGGAGAATTACCATTAAGGTCTTTTCCTCCTTCCATTTCATTATTTTGCCACTCATTAACTCCTGCAGTAATAAATTTATTACTAGTTAATTACTTTATACAAAAACACTACTGAGATAATCAACACCATAAGTAAACCCATAAAAAAACTTAATGTAATCGGTAAAGATTTGAAGTTTTGCCATAATAACATACTAAAAAAAGGTGTAGCGGAAGATAAAATTATGCTACCAAGCGAGTGAGAAAGGCTATACATTCGCATTTTATTTGTCGGAATAAATAAAGACTGAATAATAATTTGTAAAGGTACGGCATAAAATGCTGCTAATACAATTAAAATAGCAGGATAGTAAATTATAAATATTTGTTGATATAATGAGATTTGCATTAACAAGACCGTAATAATACTTAAAACCAAAGAGAAGATAATTTGTTTTAAAGGATTTATTTTATCGGCTAAAAAACCTGAGAATATAGCAGTAAATGCATAAGTAATAATTAGAATTATATTCATATTTTGTGCTTGCATATGATCAATAATAAAAGCTACTTTTGATAAAAAAATTCCTAAAAAAATCACTAAGAAATGATAAATACCGCCAATGGAACCGTTTATTAACAGGGCTAAAGTGAAATAAAGTTTTGTATTCTGTAAGATTTGCCATAAACTTCTATTATCTTTATTAGCGGGTTTATTTCGGTAATATAGAAATTCCTCGCTTTCTTTAAAATATCCTCTCATTAAAATAGCAAATATACCAAAGATTCCGCCAAACAAAAAAATTTAACCGCCACAAATAGCTGGCTGTTTCAAAATTACTAGCATAATAATAGGCTACAGCAGCAAGTAATGCTCCGACTTGGCTACAGCTGACAACTATCCCATTAGTTAAATTTTTATGATTGATGCCAGTTTTTTCGGCTACATAAATTTTTATGGCATCAACCTCGCCAGCAAGACTTATTAAAAAGCACATTCGGCAAAATATCAATATGATAACAGCAAAATTGCCGATTTTTTCAAAGCTTGGAGTAACAGCAATTAAGCTTGTAGAGATAGTAGCAATAATTACTGAAATTTTAACTGATTTAGTACGTCCATATTTATCACCTATAAAACCAAATATTAACGACCCAATCGGGCGAGATATAACTGCTCCCCCAAGGATCGCAAAAAATCCAAGTATTTGCATGTCATGATCGGCAGGTGGTAAAAAATTTTGTGCCAAGATACTAGCAGACAGACCAAATAAAGCATAATCGTAGTAACGAATAATCGTTATAAAAAAAGCAATTAAAAAAGCCGAATGTTGCATATGGTTATAATTCAGAGTATAATTATTGAAGAGAAAGGTTTGTTATGTCATTCTCACATAGTATTGTCGCGTAGATACCTCAACCGTCACGGCTCACCGCTGCAAGCGGCGTGGCATGGAATACCCCACCCGTCATTGCGAACGACCGAAGGGAGTGCGGCAATCTTTCTTAGATTTGATTATATTGCTTCGTCGACATAAATGTCTTCTCGCAATGACGGAAAAGGAAAGCCTAGATTGCCGCGTCGGGACTATGTCCCTTCTTGCAATGACGCTTAAACTCATCCACGCAACATATCTTCGCAGGAATGACATTATAACAACGTTCGTACAGTAGTAGATCAAGTCACGGACAACTGTAAAAGAACCGCTTTTCATACTAACATATAATTATAACAGAATATTATTATAATAGGAAATATTTATGCATAGTTTTTTTAAAGTTATAAAATATTTAATTTATATTCTTATATATCTAGCAGTGACCTTAGTGGTAGCGTATATTGTTTTAGCTCAAGGTATTCCGGATGACCGTCAATGCCATGCTATGGAGCGACCTTTGTTTATTCATTATATTTTAGCCTTCATTATAACAGCTTTACCTGTGCTTGCAGTTATATATAGTAAAATAAAAAATTAAAGATGAAAGAAGATAAATAATTATGATCGGCAAATTAAGCGGTAAAATAGATTCTTGTCTTGAGGATTATGTTATAATCGATGTTAGCGGAGTAGGGTATTTAGTGTATGCATCAAGTAAAACCTTACGTAAACTACCGGAGGGAGAATTTTGCCGATTATTTATTGAAACGCATGTTCGAGAGGATCACATTCACCTTTACGGGTTTTTGTCGTTAGAAGAAAAAGCCTTCTTTAATTTACTACAATCGGTCAGCGGCATAGGTACTCGTATGGCTTTATCTATTTTGTCAAATCTTACGCCATCGGATATTCAAATAGCCGTAAATCAAGGAGATAAAGATAGTTTTAAAGCTGTTTCAGGAGTAGGGGTAAAGCTCGCCGAGCGTATAATAATGGAATTAAAAGGTAAAGTTTTGATAGGAGGGAGCAGTGCTGCAATTAAAAGCGATTTAAATTTAAGTGGTATTAACTTGGTTGCAAGCTCTGAAGTTATAAAAGCTTTAACTAATCTTGGTTTTAATAGATTTGAGGCACAAACTGTTGTGCAAGAACTTATTGCAAAAAATCCTGAAATCTCTATTAATGAATTAATTAAACTTGCTTTAAAAAACCGTGGCTCTAATGTCTGAAAATATTTTATCGGCTGAAGAAAATCAAAATGATCAACAAGGGGATCATGAATTTTCTCTAAGACCTTCTTATTTGCAGGAATTTGTTGGACAGCAGCAGATTAAAGAAAATTTATCAATTTTTATTCAAGCAGCTAAAGTACGGTCAGAACATTTAGATCATACTTTATTTTATGGTCCGCCTGGTCTTGGTAAAACTACTTTAGCGAAAATTGTTTCTAATGAGATTGGTGGTAACTTTAAATCTACTTCAGGACCGGCAATATTAAAAGCTGCCGACCTTGCGGCTATCTTAACTAATTTAGATAAAAATGATGTATTATTTATTGACGAAATACATCGTTTAAGTACCTCCGTTGAAGAAGTTTTATATCCAGCAATGGAGGATTTTGTTTTAGATATTATCATTGGTGAAGGACCAGCAGCAAGATCAGTTAAGATAAATTTACCACCTTTCACTTTAATTGGTGCAACTACAAGGCTTGGTTTGCTTAGCAATCCTTTAAGAGATCGATTCGGTATTCCTTTACGTTTAATTTTCTATAATATAGACGAATTAAAAATGGTATTAAACCGTGCAAGTAAGCTACTTGGAATTAATTTAAGTGATAGCGGAGCTGAAGAAATAGCTAGAAGAAGTAGAGGGACGCCAAGAATTGCTTTAAGGCTTGTTAAGCGAATAAGAGATTTTGCAGCAGTTGCTGGCGAGTTAGAAATTAATAAAATTATTGCAAACTCGGCTTTAAATCGTTTAGAAGTTGACAGCATCGGGCTTGATAGTAATGATGATCGATATTTAAGATTTATTGCTGATAATTATAGTGGTGGACCGGTCGGAATTGAAACAATTGCTGCTGCTTTGTCGGAGCAACGTGATGCACTTGAGGAAACTATTGAACCATATTTAATTCAAATAGGATTTTTGCAACGTACCCCTAGAGGAAGGGTAATAACACCTAGTGCTTTTCAGCATTTAGGATTACCAACTCCATCCTGCAATAATAGTCAATTTAATATATTCAACGAAGGATAAAGCTTTGTCGTCATTAAAAACCCCCACTCAAGACTATAGCGGTCGTCAAGTTATAAAGAGGTTACTTAAAAATTTTGTCAAGCCATATTCCAAAAAAATATTTTTGGCAGTATTTTTTATGATTATCTCGGCTATTTGTTCAGCAAATATTGTTAAATCTGTTCAGCCGATTATTGATCAAATATTTTTAACCCATGATAAGAAAATGCTTTTACTAATGCCTTTTATGATTACTTTAATGTTTTTTATAAAAGGAGTTTCAGAATATTATCAAAATTACTTAGTTAAATATGTTGGTCAATGTATACTAACCGATTTACAGATGAAGATGTACGAACATTTACTATGTGCTGATATTGCTTTTATCCAATCGCAATCCTCAGCCAGGATAATATCACGCTTTACAAACGATATTACTATGATGCGTGGGGCTGTTTCAAATTTACTCGTTGGTTGTGCTAAATATTTCCTTACCGTATTATTTTTAATAATAGTGATGTTTAATTTAGAGCCAGTATTATCCTGCGTAACCTTTTTTGTTTTTCCGCTTGCTATTTATCCAGTGCAACGACTCGGAAAAAAAATACGAAAAATATCAACGCAATCACAGGAAGAGTTAGGGCATTACACTTCGCGGCTTGATGAAACATTTCAATCAATTAAAATTGTCAAATCTTTTGTTGGTGAAAAAATAGAAAGTAATAGAGCATTATTAATCGTCAATAATATTTTAAGCTTCTATAAAAAAACTTCAAAATTGGACGCTTTAGTTTCGCCTATTATGGAGACGTTAAGCGGGGTTGCGATCGGCGGTATTATATGGTATGGCGGTAGTTTGGTCATGGAAGGTAAAACTACCCCTGGTGCGTTATTTGCTTTTTTAACAGCTTTTGCTACGGCATATAGACCTTTTAAAAGCTTAGTCTCATTAAACGTTAATTTACAGGAAGGAATAGCAGCTGCAAAAAGAGTTTTTAATATTTTGGATACTGAACCGATAATAAAAGATCATACAGATGCTGTACATATCGATTTTACTAATCCAAAAATAATTTTTAAAGAAGTTAAGTTAAATTTTCATAGTAAAATAGCTATAAAATCAGTTGATTTGGAGCTAACTCCTAATAAAATTATCGCTTTTGTTGGGCGTTCTGGCAGCGGTAAAACATCACTAGGCAACTTATTAGTCAGGTTTTACGATCCAACTGAAGGGGAAATTTTAATTAATAATCATAATCTTAAAGATATTAAAATTGCTTCGCTTCGTCAGCAAATTTCATTGGTAACACAGGACACTCATTTATTTGATACTAGTGTTGCTGAAAATATTGCTTATGGCAATATACATGCCACAAGAGAGGATATAATTGCAGCAGCAAAGCATGCTGATGCCGATGATTTTATTATGCATTTACCGAACGGCTACGATACTATAATAGGAAATCAAGGCACTACTTTATCAGGAGGGCAACGTCAACGCTTGTCAATAGCTAGGGCATTTTTAAAAGATACTCCTATTTTAATTTGGGATGAGGCTACTAGCTCTTTAGATCAAAATTCTGAACAAAAAATAATCGAATCATTGAAGAAGCTACGCCAAGGGAAAACCACCTTAATTATTACTCATCGCCTTGCAAGTATTACCGATGTTGACGATATAATTGTTATGAAAGCTGGAGTTATTTGTGAACAAGGAACTCATAGTGAATTGCTAGCGAATAAAGAAGAATATTATAAACTATATAACAAAGAACTGAGAGAAAATAACTAGATATTTATAAATACAAATTTGGATTATGTAACAACGTTCGTACAGTAGAGCGTCATTGTGAAAAAATATTATTGCGTGGATCGAATTTTCGGTGTCACTCTAGTTCAAACGGGGCGTTGTCGCATAGATAGATTAAAAGCCTCGATATGTCATTCCTGCTTTAAGTGCGAAATCCAGACTTTTCTTTGTCATGCTGAACAAGTTTGCCGCATCTTTTTAATAGATCCTGAAACAAGTTCAGCATGACAAAGACTAGATTGACACGTCGGCACGATGTACCTCCTCGCAATGACGACTCTAGTATCCATGTAACAATGCATTTTCTCAATAAAGCTTAAAACAATGTTATCAAAAGTAGAATAAGTTATTTTATAAAATAATTGTTAGTTTTATTGAGAATCAAGTTGACTTATGAAAATATTTGGCTAAAATCATGAACGGAATAGTTGCAAGGCTGTTCTAGAGCTTCAAAACTCCGTATCATAGATGGTTAGCATTATCCATAAAAATGCTTCCTCGACTCTTCGTCAAGGTCG